>NC_086106.1:53666518-53924207 GCF_963921235.1 Mobula hypostoma | reverse complement strand
CACGTCCTCTCGCATTTATCTCTCCTAATCTAAGTGGAAAGAGCCTACTCGCGTTTATTCTGTCTATACTCCTCATAATTTTGTAAACCTCTAGCAAATCCCCTCTCATTCTTCTATGCTCCAAGGAATAAAGTCCTAACCCGTTCAATCTTTCCCTGTAACTCAACTCCTGAAGACCCGGCAACATCCTAGTAAATCTTCTCTTTCAATCTTACTGATATCCTTCCTATAGTTAGGTGACCAGAACCGCACACAATACTCCAAATTTGGCCTCACCAATGTCCCACCGTTACATCCCAACTCAATACTTTGATTTATGAATGCCAGGATGCCAAAAGCCTTCTTTACAACCCTGTCTACCTGTGACGCCACTTTCAGGGAATTATGTATCTGAACTCCCAGATCCCTTTGTTCCTCCTCACTCCTCAGTGCCCTACCATTTACTGTGTATGTCCTACCTTGATTTGTCCTTCCAAAATGCACCACCTCACACTTGTCTGCATTAAATTCCATCTGCCATTTTCTGGCCCATTTTTCCAGTTGGTCCAGATCCTTCTGCAAGCTGTGAAAGCCTTCCTCGCTGTCTACAACGCCTCCAATCTTAGTGCCATCAGCAAACTTGCTGATCCAATTTACCACATTATCAGCGAGATCATTGATATAGACAACAAACAACAATAGTCCCAGCACAGATGTCTGAGGCACACCACTAGTCACAGGCCTCCAGGTCTGAGAAGCAATCATCCACTACCACTAACTGTCTTCTCCCACACAGCCAATTTCGAGTCCAGTTTACAACCTCTCCATGCATACCTAGTGTCTGAACCTTTTGAACTAACCTCCCAAGTGCGACCTTGTCAAAGGCCTTACTAAAGTCCATGTTTATCCCCCTTTAGTTTAGTGTTACACTGGGACCTCCTCCTAATCTAAACACTACTTACTGCAAACTGTAACCCACCTGCAAAAATCAGGTGGGTTAAGCAGAGGAAGCCCACCTGATTGACACCGACCAGTCAGCTGTCGCTAACACTGGACACACCAGGAGTTGGCAGGTGATGTGTGATGCAGAGAAGATGGTGGTGGACCCAGGAACTGGGAAGGGCAAGGGCAAGACGAGGGGCTGTGGTTGGGATAGAGGATTGTTTTGGGATTTGTCTATGTGTGAATGCAGTCGCACACGTGTACAGCAGGTACAGTTCCACACACATGTATTTGTATATTTGCATGTTCGTGTATGTATAATCACAGGTGGTTGTGTGTGTCTGTGTGTACATCTGTGTGTCTGTTTTCTGTCTGGGGGTCATATGCTGAGCCCATTGCTGTGCACTCTCTCACATGTGACTGCACAGCCAAGCACCCAAGTCATCACATTATTAAGTTGCCTGATCTCACAACCGTGTGGGGCTCATCACCAACAATGATGAGACAGCTTACACAGAGGAGGTGGAAGAGCTCAGGGCCTGGTGCCATGCAAATAATCTCTTCCTCAATGTCAACAAGATAAATGCGATGGTTGTCAACTTCAGGAAAAGTCGCACCCCTCTTTACAACAGCAGCACAACAGTGAAAGCTGTGAACAGTTTCACATCCGGACGTGCACGTCTTGCACAACCTCTCATGGTCCGAGGACACATTCTACACCATCAGGGAAGTTCAGCAACACCTCTACTCTCTGAGTGGGCTGAAGTGAGCTGGAGTATACATGTCTGTACAGCTGTTTAATAGAGAGCATCCAAACAAACTGCAAGTACGGAAACTGCACTGCAGCGGACAGGAAGGCTGTACAATGGGTTGTCAAAACTACCCAACATTTCATTGGCATAGCCTACCTACCATCAAGGACATGTAGACAGAGAGGTGCCAGAAAAGAGCCAGTAATATCATGAAGGACCCCACCCACTCTGCTCATGGGCTGTTCCATTCTCATCAGGGAGGAGGCTATGTTACATCCACGCCAGGATGTCCAGACTCAGAGACAGTTAATTTCCCTAAGCTGTAAGGCTGATCAGCATCTCCACCCAGTAACCCCCCCACTCCACATCCCCAGCTGCCACTACTTTATCATTTCCTGTCAGTCACCTTCTGTACAGACATTCCTGTGCTGAGTGTCACTTTATGAGCATACAAACAATCTATGTAATGAGCTATCTTGGGTATTTATATTTATTGTTTTTTAATTATTATTGTTGTGTGTTGTGTCTTTTGTGCTACTCGAGAAACAATTGTTTTGTTCTCCGGAATGGCCTACTCCTGCACCTATTTTCTATGTTTACACTTGCGTACAAGAAATGATATTAAACAATCTTGAATTTCCCTTGTGTCTGTCAGTATGTGTCTATATGTCTTTTTGTGCATGTATGTCCATGCAAGACTCACTGTGTGTGTGTGTGTGTGTGTGTGTGTGTGTGTATATATATATATACGCACGCTTGCTTGTGTTGGGGGGAGGATGCCTGATGAGAGCTGCTTTGTAATCTGGGAGAGGGTTCATTTGGATGATAATTTTCTTTGATACCGATGAGTCATTATTTTTCTCTTTGTTATTGCTTCCATTGTTTGTTAATTTGTGAGTTTGACTCGAGCTGCAAATCAGCCTCTTCTCAAACCTTTCACTGTGAAAACCATGAAACTGTCAGGATAATGTTCATCCAGAAAGGCAGACAATTCAAGACTGCAAAGCTTATTTTGTACATCAGTTAGGCTGTAGGCGAGGCATACTGTCCAATGCTGACTGGTTAATTATAGAAAGGATGTAGCGGAGTGTAGAGCATAAATTCACCAGGATGAAGGCAGCATGAGGAAAGATTATTAATAAACCAAAGAGTATGTTAAATAGAAAAAAACTAAAGAGAGAGGTTTACTTGCTTCTTATCAATAAGGGATCAGGAATTAAGAATACTGAGCTAGTTAGCTATGTTACAAAGCTTCAAGAGAGTAAGAACCACATTTCCTCAAGTGGAAATGTTGATAAATATGATAAACAAGTAGCTTCAGGGCTATGGGGAGGTTTACAGTTTAATTAAGAGAAGCAAAACAAGTCCAGTATTCACTCGAAGGGCAGTGGTGTTATAAATTTCCACAGTTCCACCAATTAATTCCTCCTGATGTCAAACCTCATTTGTGTACAAAGCAGGATAAAGTTTCAAGATCCTGGTCTTTGTTTAATCTGAAGTGTGGTGAACGTGCAGAGGACTCCCAATGACTGCTGGTGCCTCAGAAACCTTTTTCAGTGCTAGGAAACATGAAGTTAGTCAGAAGGCCATTGGCCCTATGGGGAGTCTGTTGGATCTTTGAAAGAGCTCTTGAGTAAGCTCCATCCCCTCTGTTTTCCCAATAGCCAGAGTATGTACTGTGAGTTTGGTTCATTGGTGAGACTGATGACAGGAGAGGTGCATGGTATCAGTTTAGGGGTGGACCAGGCCTCATTCATGCCTTGGAAAGGAGATGCCAGAGCTGGCTGTGTGCCACTGGATTCCCCACTGGATCGGAGGCCTACATTTCCATCTGTGCTGCTCTCCGGTGTTCACTCGGTGGAAGGCAAGTTGGATTGTGGTCGACTACAGCTCCACTGTGTGATATGAGGAACTGCAATGGGCTATCCTTGAAGAAACGTGGCTCTAGGACAACATCCATGCATTATCAACTTACAAGCTCGGACACTCAGGGACTTGGGCTACAACATTTTTAAATATATTTGTTACTTTAGTTTTTACTTCCCTGCTAAGGCTCTTCTGAGTCTGAAACCTGAAGGGCTTTGTCCTGAAACGTTGACTGTTCATTTCTCTCCATTGAAGCTGCCTGACTTACTGAATTCATCAGTGTTGCTCCTGTGGCTACAAAACAGCTCCAAATGAAGACAACTCCACCTTATTTACAGTATCAGGAATCATCATTAAATCTTTATTGAGACTCTATTGAACTGTAAGCAAACAAGTCCAGCTTCACCTACAAAACCAAAATTTCTTTCCATGCATATGATTATGGTAAGATTCTGTACTTGAATGGATATTGAAAAAAATGGTAGAAATAACCACAGAATCTATTTGCTTCCTAGCTTAGCAATAGCTTTCTGTCCAGAATGAGATGGTGCAAATCTCATTTGTGTAAATGTCATATTTAATGCAACAGTTTTCCTTGCGGATGCAGTGAATATAATTGAAATTGTTCTCATCATTCAGCCAAAGTCATGGAGCCTCCACAGAGCAGGCAGAGGTTGGTCATCCTAAAAAGGACTGGTCAATCCCATTCCCCTGCTCTATCCACCAACCTCAGCAAGCTGAGAGCCATTAAATTGCAAGTTAACAATCCTTTGAAATCCTCCCTCCTTATGATCTCTCTCCTGATCCTGGTTCATTTCATCTACTACCTCCTCATTTCACCCATCAGCTCTGTCCATCTAGTTCTGGTTTCTTCTGCCCTTCACCTCTACCCTGATGGTGCCCATTATCATCATATCACATTCCACCTTAGTGTTTTGGCTTACCATCCTCCTAGTTATCTCCACTTTTACCCTCCCCTTACCCCACCTGGCTCCATCTGCCTCTCCTCATTGTTTGTCTACCTGAATCTATCATCCAGCTGCCTCTGTCTCACAATTCCATTCCTACATCTTCATCACCTGGCTTCAGCTGCTGATTATCATTCACCCCTCCTGAATCTGCTGTGCAGGAAGCCCAGGTACAACCTGTGGAATGCTATTTTAAGAGTGAGGAAATAATTCCAGTTGAGGTTAGAGGCAGAATTGAATGCATGTCAGCTCTGGCAGGGCTTACAGGCCATTAATTCCTACAATGTAAAACTTAACATCATGAATGGCTGTGATGCTTCACTCCCAGATGAGGTCAATACTTTTTATGCAAATCCCTGCAGCATCCGGTGATCTTGTGATTTCAGTCTCAGAGGCCAATGTCAGAACATCTTTCATAAGGGCCTGAACATCTATCACAAGCTATCAGGTCCTGATGGTGTACTTGGTAGAGTTCTGAAAACCTGTGCCAGCCAACTGGTGGGAGTGGTCATGGGCATCTTCAGTCTCTCATTGCTGCAGTCAGAGCAGTTAGTCCATCGTTGTTACAGATTCCCATTGGCTTCAAAAGGGTGATAATATTACCAGCTCCCAAGAGGAACAAGGTGAGCTGCTTCAACCACTATCACCCAGTGGCATTACATCTACTGTGATGAAGTGCTTTGAGAGGCTGATCATGGCTTGAATCAACTCGTGCCTGAACAATTTGCCTATTGCCACAATAGCTCTACAGTGGATGCAATCTCACTGGCTTTCCACTGGGCCTTGGATCACTTGGACAATAGTAGTACCTATGTCAGGCTGCTGTTTGTTGACTGGACCCTTGACTTCCTCAGCAGGACACCACAATCTATGTGGATCGGATATAACATCTCCTCACTGACAATCAACCCTGGCAAACCTCAAGAATGTGTGTGCTTAGCCCACTGTTCTCCTCTCTCTACACCCACAACTGTGTGGCTAGGCACAGCTTAAAGGCCATCTATAAATTTGCCAATGACACAATATTGTTGGCAGAAAATACCCACAAAATGCTACAGGAGCAGCAGGCCAGGCAGCATTTTGTGTGTGTTCCTTGGATTTCCAGCATCTGCAGATATTCTCTTGTTTTTTATTGTTGCCATTTGAAATTCTGCCAATGAGGATGCAAGCTATATCAGCTGGTTGAGTGGAGTCACAGCAACAACCTTGCACTCAACATCAGTAAGACCAAAGAATTGATTGTGGACTTCAGAAGGGAAGTCGAGTGAGCACACACCAGTCCTCATAGAGGAAGCAGAAGTGGAAAGGGTGAGCAGTTTCAAGTTCCTGGGTGTCAACATATCTGAGGATCTATCCTGGACGCAGCACATTGATGCAATTACAAAGAAGGCACGACAGCAGCTAGACTTCATTGGGAATTTGAGAAGACATATACTCAATGTTTCAGGAACAGCTTCTCCGCCATCGGATTTCTGAATGGACAATGAACCCCTGAATCTTACCTCAATATTTTCCTTTTAATTTTCCTCTTTCTGTGCGCACGCACGCACACGTACTTGTATATATATTTTTGTAATGTATACTTCGTATTATTATGTATTGCAATGTACTGCTACTGCAAAACAAATTTCATGACATATGCCAGCAATTTTAAATCTGATTCTGATCACTAACTGGCCTCCATCTCACCACTCCCCCCATTATATTTCTACTAGGTATCTTCCCTCTCTTCTCTCAGTTCTGATGCAGGGCTTTCACCTGAAATGTCAAAAATTCCTTTCCCTCAGCAGATACTGCTTGATCCACTGGATTCCATCAGCAAATTGTTTGTAGCTCCTTCCAAATAATTGTCATTGTCTGTTTTAAAATATAGTTATTTCTCATGTCCCAGTATTGCTAGTCTAGAACCTGAGATCTGTGACCCTGGTCCTTCTACAAGCCACTTAGTCTTTATCTGTCTTAAACAAATTCTAATCCGGTGCACATCTATCAGCCCTCATTGCAACCACCTCTGCTTCAAGGGGAACAACTTTGGCCTCTCCAACCTAACCTTCCAGCAAGTATTTCCCTTTGTTACAAACATTCTGGTAATTCTCCACATCCTTCCTGAGTTGTGGTAGCAAGAAGCGGATGAAGTACTTTACTTGTGGCCTAACCAGAGTTTTAAAACCTACAGCATAACCTCTCTGCTTTTTGTTATAAAGCCTGAAAATATTTGGCCAAGATATACGAAGTGAATGATGGGGCCCTGGAGAACGTTATTGAACAGTAGGGTGTTTGGGTAAATACATAGTTCCTTGAAAGTGGTGATATAGTGAGACAGTTGTAACTAAGGAATACTTGCCTTTGGTGGTTGAGGTATGGAGTATTTGAGTTGGGGCATCATGTTACAGTCATGCATAGCATTGATAAGGTTGCATTTGGAGTATGTATTGTTCTGGTCATCATAGCAAATATGTCTGAAAACCAGAGAAGATGCAGAAAAGTTTGACAGGAATTTGCTGAACTGAAGGGCTTGAGTCACAGGGAAGAGACTGGAGGGGAGTTCTCTGGAATAAAGGAGTGACTTTATGGAGGTTTATAAAATTATGTTCCTTACAAATAGGATAGGTGGTCTCAATCTGTTCTTCCCCCTCTGGTAGAGCAGTCTACATCTTAAGGGCGTAGTTTTAAGGTGAGAGGGGAAAGGTTTAAAGGGGATCAGAGAAGCAAGTTTTTTAACACAGAGTGTGGTGGGTCTGTGGAACTAGCTGCCAACATAAGTGGTGGATCCGAATACACTAGTTAGAACACAATTGGACAAGTGCATGGATAAGAAAGGTTTACAGAGATATGGATCAAACATAGGCAAATCTGATTAACATTGCTCATCATCTTAGTCCACTTGAACGAATAGGGCCAAAGAGCCTGTTTCTATGTTGTATAACTCAGTGAATCTACCTACAATATCTATTTCCTTTGCCAAGTGCTCTTGAAGTATACCTTGCCACCTCCTCTGTTCTTACATACTACTACTTGGAGCTGCCACTAACTGTCTACCATCCCTCCCTAACACACATGATCTCAAGTAAATTCCACCTGCTGCTTGTCTGCCCATTCTGCTGGCCTCCCTGCGACGTAATTATTGCAACACAGAAAGTGGCCTTTCAGATCCATAACCAGATAGTCCCAGAATGTTCCCTTCAAACCCAACCTCCAGTTTGTGTAATTTCTTCCCTCCCTTTTGATACACAAGGGCCATTTAACCAACCTATGTGTCCTTGGGATGTGGGAGGGAACTGGAGGAAATTAGTAATGGACAATAGAAACTTGTGTTACCGGCAATACCCAACATCCCCAGTATATCAATTAAAGCAATTGCTGCTACAATACAATTCCGGACTTGCCATCTCATCAGATCTTGGTTTTGCCTTTTTTTATTAGTTTGGGATTTTAGTCCCTTGTTATTTTAAATTTTTATTCACTAAAGCTATGGCAATACAGTGGTGCAGCTGGTCGATGCATTGCTTCATAGCTCTACTGACCCATGTTTGGTCATGACTTCCGGCACTGTCTGTGTGGGGTTTGCATGTTCTCCCTAAGACTGGATTTCCCCCGGGTCGTCCCGTTTCCTTCCACGTCTCAAAGACTTGCAGGTTGTAAGGTTGATTGGCTACTGTAAATTATTCCTGGCATGCTGCCAAGTGTTAGAATTTGGGAGGAGTAGCTGTGAATCTGGGGAGACGGAAGCAGAATGAGTGTCAGATGTGTGCATTAGGTTATAAGAAAATGTGAAGAGAATGGCATTGTATGAGAGCCAGCGTAGACACTTTGGGCCAAATGGCAGCCTCCAGTGCTGAAAACAATCAAAATAAAAAGTCTGCAAAGTCAGTTATATTTTTCTTTCATTGTTTAAAACACTGTGGCTTAAGGGGCAGAATCAAAGGGTAGTGCTTTATTGGCTAATTGGTATATTATTTTCATATGTACTGGGGTTCAGTGAAAAACTTAGTTTCTCATGTCACCCACACAGGTCTTTACATCACATCATTATATTGAAGCACTACAAGGGGGAAAAATAACTGAGTACAGTTATAACTGCTCTATTGTTTGCTGTTTGTGCACCTGTTGAGATTTAATTTGCATCTGATGTATGTATATTTACAATCAACACACATCAAAGTTGCTGGTGAACACAGCAGGCCAGACAGCATCTCTAGGAAGAGGTACAGTCGACGTTTCAGGCCGAGACCCTTTGTCAGGACCCTGTTTGTACATTTACAATGTTGTTTTTTTTTATTCACAGAATTATTTCCTAAAGGATGTTCAGCTTTCAAAGCCATTACTCCCAACGTTGAGGAGGAAGCAGCAACAAAAGAGGATTCAGGAATGCAGGATGTAAATTACACTGAGGTAAAATCTCATAGGCTTTTCTTTCACTACAACAAAAATGTGATACTCATTGAATAGCTTGATTTTCACATCATCCTGTCAAATGATTGCATTCTTGTCCAGCTCCAAAAGCATAGAGTTCTCATCCCATTCTTGTGATATTGGCCTGTTACCTAGATTCTTGCTTCATTGGGGCACTGTGATACTCGTGCACTCTCTGAACCACTCTCTTTCTGATGTTATCTCGAAGACCTATCATTCAATTCAGGCCCGTCTCATCGTGGAAACGTAATGGGGGATTTCTCAGCTGCTGATCAAATCATCTGAGAGAACTACTCAGTCAGTTGTTTTATGCACTGTCCATGGTTTCATTCAGGGCACAAAATGGCTTTTGCTCTATTGCCTATGTAACACTAACTGCAGGGTTCAGTTGAGTGAAAGATTAAGGACCCTGTGGATGGGTGAAACGAAATGGGCCAAGTGTCCTGGGGCACTTGAATGGAGGACTGGATCTGAGTTACTCTATAATCGCCTTCTCTTCCTACCTGCATCCCTTAGAATTGTGTGAGCTTATAGTTGGAAGCTTTATTCCTAAGAGATGTTTCCCTAACCTGATCGTAACAGTACATTCATGTATCACCATCTGCCTGAGTTTCACGGAGAGAAAACGACCATTGCATTTCTTGACAGATATCCGGCCAAAAATCTAAAACACTTTGCCACCTCTGTCGAATGCTTCACGTTCAAAGGATTACCATCACCTGTAGTCCTGGCATGTAGGTCTTGTGGGCAAAGCCAGCATTTACTTCCCATCCCTAATGGCCTCTGAGAAGCTGGAGGTGCTTTGAATTACTCCAGTCCTTCTGGTGCAACTGTTTCCACACTGCTGTTCGACAAGGGAGTTTCACGGTTTACACTCTGCAGTGTCGAAGGAACAGCAATATGCCATTCAGTCAGGGCAGTATGTCAATTTGGGGGATACAGGTAGGTAATGGTGCTTGTGTAAACCTGCTGCCCTGTGTTTTCTTGATGGTGTTTTGTAGGTTGCCAACACTGCAACCACTGTTTGCCAATGGTAGAGGGAATAAATGTTTAGAGTACTAGTCAAGTGGAACACTTTGTCTTGGATGTTGTTGAGCATATTGATGAAATGTAGGAGCTGCACTCATCCAGGCAGGTGCAGAGTCTTCCATCACACACCTGATTCCTGCCATGCGCACAGTGCAAAGGCTCTGGGGTGTCAGATGGTGAACCACTTATTAAGTGTCAGCTAAGATAGAACCGGTGGCCAGAACAACTTATTACATGTCTTTAACAAGTGTCTTTGAATCTTACAAAACTAGACAATTAGAAAAACTTACAAGACTGTCATGTGACTTGACAAGACAAAGAAATGTTTAGGACGAGTGATGGGTCTCAGAATAAGGCTTTTAGGACTGAAGCAAGGAGAATATGTTTTTTTTTTCATTCAGAAGGTGGTGAGCATTTGGAATTCTTAACCTTGTAGTGCCAAGAACATTGAGTCCTTGTATTCATTCAAAAGAAGGACTGATGCATGTCTGCTTTTTTTTTTGCTTGGTCTGATGTTTACCTCCTGACCTCTCTTACAGTTCCCAATGACAAACAATGATACTTGGCCTTGTATGTAATTCCAGAATGAGGAAATGAAGTCAAACTGGGATCAGGAATCCCAGATTCCAGCCAATTGTCTGCTAATTTAAATTAATAACATCGAAACATAGAAAACCTACAGCACACTAGAGGCCCTTCGGCCCATAAAGTTGTGCTGAATATGTTCCTCCCTTGGAAAGTACTAGACTAGCCCTCTATTTTTCTAAGTTCCATGTACCTATCTAAAAGTCTCTTAAAAGACCCTATGGTATCCGCCTCCACCACCGTTGCCGGCAGCCCATTCCACACACTCACCACTCTCTGAGTAAAAAATTTACCCCTGACATCTCCTCTGTACCTACTCCCAAGCACCTTAAACCTGTGTCCTCTTGTGGCAACCATTTCAGCCCTGGGAGAAAGCCCCTGACTATCCACACGATCAATGCCTCTCATCATCTTATACACCTCTGTCAGGTCACCTCTCATCCTCCATCACTCCAAGGAGAAAAGGCCGAGTTCACTCAACCTGTTTTCATAAGCCATGCTCCCCAATCCTCTGCACCCTTTCTATGGCTTCCACATCCTTCCTGTAGTGAGGTGACCAGAACGGAGCACAGTACTCCAACTAGGGTCTGACTAGGGTCCTATATAGCTGCAACATTACCTCTCGGCTCCTAAATTCAATTCCACGATTAATGAAGGCCAATACACCGTATGTCTTCTTAACCTGTGCAGCTGCTTTGAGCAGAGGACTCGGTACCAAGATCCCTCTGATCCTCCACACTGCCAAGAGTCTTACCATTAATACTATATTCTGCCATCATATTTGACCTACCAAAATGAACCACTTCACATTTATCTTGGTTGAACTCCATCTGCCACTTCTCAGCTCAGTTTTGCATCCTGTCAATGTCCTGCTGTAACATCTGACAGCCTTCCACACTATCCTCAACACCTCCAACCTTTGTGAAACAGGTGAATTGATTATGGGGAGCAAGGACATGGCAGACCAATTGAATAATTACTTTGGTTCTGTCTTCACTAAGGAGGACATAAATAATCTTCCAGAAATAGTAGGGGACAGAGGGTCCAGTGAGATGGAGGAACTGAGGGAAATACATGTTAGTAGGGAAATGGTGTTAGGTAAATTGAAGGGATTGAAGGCAGATAAATCCCCAGGGCCAGATGGTCTGCATCCTAGAGTGCTTAAGGAAGTAGCCCAAGAAATAGTGGATGCATTAGTGATAATTTTTCAAAACTCGTTAGATTCTGGACTAGTTCCTGAGGATTGGAGGGTGGCTAATGTAACCCCACTTTTTAAAAAAGGAGGGAGAGAGAAACCGGGGAATTATAGACCGGTTAGCCTAATGTCGGTGGTGGGGAAACTGCTGGAGTCAGTTATCAAAGATGTGATAACAGCACATTTGGAAAGCGGTGAAATCATCGGACAAAGTCAGCATGGATTTGTGAAAGGAAAATCATGTCTGACGAATCTCATAGAATTTTTTGAGGATGTAACTAGTAGAGTGGATAGGGGAGAACCAGTGGATGTGGTATATTTGGAGATTAGTGTGCAAACTTAAAGCACACGGTATTGGGGGTAAGGTATTGATGTGGATGGAGAATTGGTTAGCAGACAGGAAGCAAAGAGTGGGAATAAACAGGACCTTTTCAGAATGGCAGGCAGTGACTAGTGGGGTACTGCAAGGCTCAGTGCTGGGACCCCAGTTGTTTACAATATATATTAATGACTTGGATGAGGGAATTAAATGCAGCATCTCCAAGTTTGTGGATGACACGAAGCTGGGTGGCAGTGTTAGCTGTGAGGAGGATGCTAAGAGGATGCAGAGTGACTTGGATAGGTTGGGTGAGTGGGCAAATTCATGGCAGATGCAATTTATTGTGGATAAATGTGAAGTTATCCACTTTGGTGGCAAAAATAGGAAAACAGATTATTATCGAATGGTGGCCGATTAGGAAAAGGGGAGGTGCAACGAGACCTGGGTGTCATTATACACCAGTCATTGAAAGTGGGCATGCAGGTACAGCAGGCAGTGAAAAAGGCGAATGGTATGCTAGCATTTATAGCGAGAGGATTCGAGTACAGGAGCAGGGAGGTACTACTGCAGTTGTACAAGGCCTTGGTGAGACCACACCAAGGCCTTGTGTGCAGTTTTGGTCCCCTAATCTGAGGAAAGACATCCTTGCCATAGAGGGAGTACAAAGAAGGTTCACCAGATTGATTCCTGGGATGGCAGGACTTTCATATGAAGAAAGACTGGATGAACTGGGCTTGTACTCGTTGGAATTTAGAAGATTGAGGGGGGATCTTATTGAAACGTATAAAATCCTAAAGGGATTGGACAGGCTAGATGCAGGAAGATTGTTCCCGATGTTGGGGAAGTCTAGAACAAGGGGTCACAGTTTGAGGATAAAGGGGAAGCCTTTTAGGACCGAGATTAGGAAAAACTTCTTCACACAGAGAGTGGTGAATCTGTGGAGTTCTCTGCCACAGGAAACAGTTGAGGCCAGTTCATTGGCTATATTTAAGAGGGAGTTAGATATGGCCGTTGTGGCTACGGGGATCAGGGGGTATGGAGGGAAGGCTGGGGCGGGGCTCTGAGTTGGATGATCAGCCATGATCATAATAAATGGCGGTGTAGGCTCGAAGGGCCGAATGGCCTACTCCTGCACCTATCTTCTATGTTTTCTATGTCATCAACAAACTTACTAACCCATTCCTCCACTTCCTCATCCAGGTCATTTAAAAAAAATTACGAAGAGTAAGGGTCCCAGAACAGAGCCCTGAGGCACACCACTGCTCACCGACCTCCATGCAGAATATGACATGTCTACAACCACTCTTTGCCTTCTGTGGGCAAGCCAGTTCTGGATCCACAAAGCAATATCCCCTTGGATCCCTTGCCTCCTTACTATTTCAATAAGACTTGCATGGAGTACCTTCTCAAATGCCTTGCTAAAATCCATATACACTACATCTACTGCTCTTCCTTCATCAATGTGTGTAGTCGCATCCTCAAAAAATTAAATCAGGCTCGTAAGGCACGACCTGCCCTTGACCAAGCCATGCTGACTGTTCCTAATTATATTATACCTCTCCAAATGTTCATAAATCTTGCCTCTCAGGATCTTCTCCATCAACTTACCAACCACTGAACTAAGACTCACTGGTCTATAATTTCCTGGGCTATCTCTACTCCCTTTCTTGAATAAAGGAACAACATCTGCAACCCTCCAATCCTCCAATCCTCTGGAACCTCTCCCGTCCCCATTGATGATGCAAAGATCATCGCCAGAGGCTAAGCAATCTCCTCCTTCACCTCCCACAGTAGCCTGGGGTACATCTCATCCAGTCCTGGCGACTTATCCAACTTGATGCCTTCCAAAAGCTCCAGCACATCCTCTTCCTTAATATCTACATGCTCAAGCTTTTCAGTCTGCTGCAAGTCATCACCACAATCACCAAGATCCTTTTCCATAGTGAATACTGAAGTAAAGTATTCATTAAGTACCCCTGCTATTTCCTCCGGTTCCATACACACTTTCCCACTGTCACACTTGATAGGTCCTATTCTTTCACGTCTATCCTCCTGCTCTTCACATACTTGTAGAATACCTTGGGGTTTTCCTTAATCCTGGCTGCCCGTGCCTTCTCATGGCCCCTTCTGACTCTCCTAATTTCCTTTTTAAGCTCCTTCCTGTTAGCCTTATAATCTTCTAGATCCCAAACATTACCTATCTCTATGAACCTTTTGTAAGCTTCTCTTTTCTTCTTGACTAGATTTATTACAGCCTTTGTACATCACGGTTCCTGTATCCTACCATAACTTCCCTGTCTCATTGGAATGTACTTGTGCAGAACTCCACACAAATATCCCCTGAACATTTGCCACATCTCTTCCTATTACTATCAGTAGTTTTATAATTTAAATCAACTTGATCCTCTCAACAATATTCAAGAATGATTCAGGTGTATGTGGAGGGTGTGGGGATCAGTCGAAAGATCATCCTTTATTTCATCCTTTACCCTGACTACCTATGTTTAAGAATCAACTACATTGCACCAGATATTAGTACAATTTGCTTTTCCAAAAGACCTTGATAGACTGGGCAAATTTTTATCATAACATGATAATTTTGTGGTAATCGTCATACTAAACCCAGTTTGTTGATATAAATTTGGATCCATGTTGTTTTGGGTCTCTGGGTTATTAACCTGATAATTTAAACACTGCCCTACCACTGATGAAGTGCCACACCCTTTTTGCAAATACTTCTCTTCCAGCTCAAAAGCTTTATTGAAAATTTTTCCCTTGGACCTGTTTAATAATCTTTCTGTTAGGACGATAACAGGATGCGGTTTCACTGTGACAATCCCCTTCCTGGTTGGCTCCTCTCTCTCAGGGGTCCCCAACCATTTTTGCACTGCGGACCGGTTTAATATTGACAATATTCTTGCAGACCGGCCGACGGGGGGGTGGTGCTGGTGGGGGGTGGGTAGGGTGCCAACGGACAAAAGTAGCAGTCAAATACGTTGTTTACCCCGGGAAAAACTACAATGACCATGAAGCCTTGCGCGGGCACCAGTGCGCATGTGTGAACGTGCCGATTTTTCCCTACAAATTGCTTTTGCCAATTCTGTTCGGTGGGGGGGGGGGGCTGTCTTAATCACGACCGGAATATCGATGATAAGTGGCTAATACACGCAATTTCATTTCTAAAAGGGTTTATCTAACGAATTTAATATTAAACACACAGCGCATATTTTCTTCGCTTGAATATAGTGATAGATCAATTATCAGGTGAGGACAGGGGAGCTTGAAGTAAGAGTTGAACGAACTTCCAGTAGAAGTGGTAGAGGCAGGTTCAATGTTGTCATTTAAAATTAAATTAGATATGTATGTGGACAGGAAAGGAATGGAGGGTTATGGGCTGAGTACAGGTCGGTGGGACTAGGTGAGAGTAGCGTTTGGCACGGACTAGAAGGGCCGAGATTGCCTATTTCCGTGCTGTAATTGTTATATGGTTATATAGGTCATTTATAAGTCAATAGCATCATAACATTTTAAGTAACGTTTGAATATTAAACAGACAGCACATATTTTCCCTGTATGAACATATAAAATCATTGCAACACACCAATATTACTGAATCAGTGGGAGCCCTGGGCTTGTTTCTCTGCAACAATACGGTCCTATCGATGGGTGATGGGAGACAGCGATACTCAAAGGAGGTTCCTTATGTCCAGTCTATTCCGCAATTTAGTTTTCGTGCATTCATTGCAGAGATATGTTGGAAATAGAAGTAGCGTTTTCAGTGCTTTAGTGGCTATCTCAGGATATTTAGCCTGACTTTGATCCAGAATGCCAGCAGAGATGTTATGTCAGACATACTTTTCAGCCCACCGTCATTTGCAAGCTCAAGGAGTTGATCTCCTTCCCGCGCTGACATGGATGACGCGTGCGTAATGAGCTCGCGCGGGTAATCACCTCGCGTACATTCAAGTTCACCAGGGGATGAGGAAAGGTGCAGCTGACTCATATCGCCAAATCATATCATCTCCTCACGGCCCGGTACCAGTCCACGGCCTGGTGGTTGGGGACCACTGCTCTATCTGTTCCGATGGTTCTCTGTCGCCTCGCGCCCCCTCACGCAACCACTGGAGATCCAGTTGCCTGTCCCTTCATTTCATCATCGTACTCCTCCCCAACCTTTCTGTCTGTGGCCCCCTACTCTCTTACAATGAGAACCAATGCACGAGCGAGGAATGGCTCCTCATCTTCCATATGGGTAAGTTGAAGCCTTTTGTGCTCAATATCAAGTTATCCAGTTTGAGTAATCTGTCTGTCTACGTTAGAACTAGCCATCTGCAGTCCAAGTATCTATATGTGATATTGGCTTAGTTTTTTTCCTCTTTAGTCTTGGTGTTTCCAACACATTACTCTTCTGTGTCTGTACCCTGTTGACCGTGGAGCTCTCCAACTTATTGTTGTAGTGGTTCTACCCTCACCATATCACAGACAGACCCTGTGGCTGACCCATCCCTCCCTCGCCGTCAATTCACATGAACTCTAACTTGTTTTCCTTTCGCTCCAAGTTCAGAAGAAAAGTCTTTGACCTGAAGTGTTTACTTTTGGTCTTTCCAGCAATGCTGCCAGACGTGCTGAATGTTGTCAGCATTCGCAGCTTTACTGCTGCTCTATCATCCTGTTATTTTCTTTCTTTATAACAAAGGTTCAAATGTGACTGAATAACAGTTTGAGGGTATCTAATGAATCTGACATGGTTACATGGGTTTCCTATAATTGACTTGTGGGCATGTGTTTTAAGATTTCTCATGACACTTTCACATACTGAAGTATTCAAAAACCTGAGTCAGGTTTGCATTTCCTGAGTTTAAATATTGTGTTTCAATTGCAAAGGAACCTCCCATCCTCTTCAGTAGCCACTGTCTTCCCAACTCACAGAGTTGGCACCTCCAGAACTTGGCCAGACACTCTCATCCTGACCAACAGAGTGCCATTGTCAGTTATTCTCAAAGGCTATAGATATTAAGCTATGGGGCCACACAGTAACATAAATAATAGAGTTGTTACCTCACGGCACCAGAGTCGCTGACCTCCAATGCTGTCTCTGTGGAGTTTGCATGTTCTCTCTATGGGTTTTCCCTGGGTGCTCCTGTTCCATCCCACATTCCAAAGAAGTGCGGATTGCTAGATTAATTGTCCACTGTAATGTTTCCCTGGTGTGTACGTGAGTGGTAGACTACAGAAAGAGTTGTTTGGAGTATGGGGAGAATGAAAAGGATTGATGTAAGATTAGTACGGATGAGCAGTTGATGTTTGGCATGGGCCTGATGGGCCAAAGGGTCTCTTTCCATGTTCTGTTTTCTTCTTTGGTTCTCCCAACGACTCCAGAGTATAACCACGATGAGGCTGCTGAGAATCAAGCACCACATTCCACGAAAGCTTGAGGATACCAGGAATTCATCTCTTCCCCCACTGGGACATTGGATGAAAGCAGAATCCATCAAGTCTGACCTGCTGATGTCAAAGCCCATTACATTTGCCTGGTTTGTCCAGTGGAGTTATATCAATGATGATGATACTCAATACTTAATGGTATAATTGAACATCATCTCTTGCCAGGAATGGCTATTTCCTGATACTTGGCTTACATGGATACTATTTGCCAATTATTAGGTCTTGATTGAAGTTTGAGACTGAAGAAGGCCACATATAGGGGCTATTATGCTTAAACCATCTTTCTTAGAATTATCATACAGTGAACATCATAGCCACTGTGCTTCTGGAAGGAATCACTCTTGGATCACTGGGAGAAGGTAGTTGAGGAGAACTCTGGCAATGACTTTACCTGTGCCACACAACTGGGAGACGCACTGTAGTTACAGCAGTCAAGATGGTCATGATTACAGCATCTTTATGGTCCGCTTTCCAGATGTAGATAGCAAAAATTTGTAACTGGAGCCCCTTTGCTGCCAAGGTTTAGGGATTTCAGTGGGAATCCTTGTTGTTTCTGAATCAGGTTCTGGACCTTTCAACAACTTGTTGGCTGAGAGTGGCACTGAGGCTCGCTTGAATAGGCTGCTATGGGGCTAAGTCCAGTGGGCTCACATAAACAAAAGGGTTGCAGTTGAGGAGCTCTTTCTAGTGTCCTTCCCGCAGGTTTAAGCTGCTTCTATCCCTTATATGACCTACACTACCAACTGTACTGCCTGAAAGCACTTTACGGGCCGCCCTCTCTGCAAAACCTTCCAAACCTACCTGCAAGGGAAGCAAACCAATATTAACCTCTTCTCCCAGGTCAGCATCCTCCACAACAGCAGCCCAGATTACTTTCTGTTGGCTCTAAAGGTCACATGCCCAAAGTCAGACTACTGAATCCGTTTCAAAGCACATTTATTATCAGAGCCACTCTGAAGGAGATTCTCAGGTAGATGGAGAAAATGATTTGAAAATGTTCTCAAACCTTGCTTGGAAAAATATCTAGCATCCTCATTGATTCCTGGAATTACTGGTCCCAGAGAAGCAGCACTGGAGATTGAGGTGAGATGTCAAAGTTCAGTGAATATGGCGGAAGGGTGGTATTTCCTTCCAAACCCGCCACTACCCATCCCATCAGGTTTCCTGTAGATCCCCACAGCAGCTCATCACCCACATCTGAACCCACCAGATTGGAGTAGATGTGGGTTACCCTCCATCCCAACAAACTGCTGCAGGAGAGGTTGTCTCTCCTTTGGCTTACATTAAGTAAGGCAGAGCTGACGTTGGGGTGGAGCTGAAGTTCACTTTGCTGGTTTATTGTTTCTTCCTCGGGCTGCTGCTGCCTTCAAGCAAGCGGTGTTGCTCCTTCCAAAATAAAAGGATGATATGACTGCGTCCAAATCTTCATCCTGGTTGGTGCCCTGGTGGTACGCTGTTCCAGGAAATTGAAGGCTAAGAACCGCCAACAGGGAACTAGATGGCTTATCCACTCAGGTCTCAGAACTGATAGGTCAGAATGAAGTCTAAACTAGACTCCACTGGCGAACATCGTCGGGCAATGCAATGATGCAGATAGGAGAGATGCTACCAACTGGTACCCAAGATCCATGGTCAATCCAGATCCTTCCTACAGATGTTTCTTCCTATGTTCCAAATGTGTGTCGGTCAGTAGGTTAGTTCGCTCTTGTAAACTACCATGAGTGTGTAAGTAAGTGGTAAAATCTGAGGAAATGTGAGGAAAATGCGCACGGTATATAATTCTAAGACAATAAAATGGGATTAGTAAATATGCAGAGCGGTGTTTGGTAGCCAGCATGGACTTGATGGACTGAATGACCTGTTTGCCTGCTCCATGTTTTCACCACTCTGTCTTATGCAATCTCAGTCTTGCTTCCAGTGGTTCTGAGCTAGCTTGCGTGGTTTCCCTTTCATAGTCAAATAGGCAGTTGACGCATTTGGTTGGGACATGTGGTCCTTCAAACCAGGAGACATTGTTGGGACAGAAACAGGCCCTTCTGCCCAGCACGTCCATGCTGGCCATCAAGTATCTATCTATGCTCATCTGATTTCATTACAGCCACATATACAATGATGATTAAGCTTCAGTTTATTTCTTTTTAAACAGCAACCATCAATCTCATTTTACGTCAGTAAATCACATCTGTCCCATATTTGTGGTCGCAGCCTAGATTTCCATGCCAAGCGTCTTGGCAGCAAGATTTTAAATATGATTAACTGAGGAACTCTTTACACCACAGTTGATGACTTTAGATTAGATTCAACTTTATTGTCATTGTGCCGAGTACAGATACAAAGCCAATGAAATGCATTTAGCATCTGACCAGAAATGCAAAGAATAGTGTTATTTACAAAATAACTGCGAATAAAAAAAAGTGCTACAGCACACAATATAAAAGTACTGAGACAGTACAATATGGATGCAATACTGCTTAGCGCTACCAGATTTCGAATAATAGTGTTAATTCACTTTACTTTATTGTCGCCAAACAATTGATACTAGAGCGTACAATCATCACAGCGATATTTGATTCTGTGCTTCCCGCTCCCTGGAGTACAAATCGATAGTAAATATTAAAAATTTAAATTATAAATCATAAATAGAAAATAGAAAAGGGAAATTAAGGTAGTGCAAAAAAACCGAGAGGCAGGTCCGGATATTTGGAGGGTACGGCCCGGATCCAGGTCAGGATCCGTTCAGCAATCTTATCACAGTTGGAAAGAAGCTGTTCCCAAATCTGGCCGTACGAGTCTTCAAACTCCTGAGCCATCTCCCAGAGGGAAGAGGGACGAAAAGTGTGTTGGCAGGGTGGGTCGTGTCCTTCATTATCCTGGCAGCACTGCTCCGACAGCGTGCGGTGTAAAGTGACTCCAAGGACGGAAGATTGGTTTATGTGATGTGCTGGGCTGTGTTCACGATCTTCGGCAGCTTCTTCCAGTCTTGGACAGGGCAACTTCCATACCAGGTTGTGATGCACCCTAGAAGAGTGCTTTCTACGGTGCACCTATAAAAATTAGTGAGGGTTTTAGGGGACACACCAAATTTCTTTAGCTTTCTCAGGAAGTAAAGGCACTGGTGGGCCTTCTTGGCAGTGAACTCTGCTTGGTTGGACCAAGTCAGGTCATTTGTGATATTGACCCCGAGAAACTTAAAGCTTTTGACCTGTTCCACTTGCGCACCACCGATGTAAATGGGGTCTTGCAGTCCGCTACTCCTTCTGAAGTCAACAACCAATTCCTTCGTCTTGCTGACATTGAGGGATAGGTTATTGTCTTCGCACCATGCCACCAGGTTCTTAATTTATTCTCTGTACTCAAACTCATCATTACCGGAGATATGGCCTACAATTGTGGTGTCATCAGCAAACTTGTATATTGAGTTCGATGGAAACTTGGCTACACAATCATGGGTGTAAAGTGAGTACAGCAGGGGGCTGAGTACACAGCCTTGTGGGGCACCGGTGTTCAGAGTGATTGTAGAGGAGAGCTTGTCCCCTATTTTTACAGCCAGGTCCTGTCTGTGAGAAAGTTAACGATCCAGCTGCAGATCTGTGTGCTAAGGCCCAGGTTCGGGAGCTTAGGAATTAGTTTATTTGGAATGATGGTATTAAAGGCAGAGCTGTAGTCTTGTAGCTGTAGCTGCATGATTATGTTGGATAATGTTCACTGCATTCCCAAACAAAGGCTGGGACCAGTCAATGAGTCCAAATTCCACCTTTATGTTCAATAAATCTGAAATTTTAACAAAAAAGAAACCAACTCAGTTACGGTAACAACCAGCTGCCCTTTCCTCAGTCTAGCCTGTGTGTGACTCTGAACTGTCAGGGCTGGTTAGGAATGGGCAATATGCTATGTCTAAATTCCCTGAAAAGGTACTGTAAAAACAAAATAACTTTGTAAGTAGTGCGTTTGTATTGAAGAGGTGGAAACATTGTTAGACTTTGTTCTTACTGATTGTTTACATAGATCCCAAACAGCTGTCTCAAATCATGCTAGCCCTCAGCTAAGTTTCTCTTTCTTGAGACTCAGCTGTTCCAAACACTCCAGGCTACGTAGGCCACTCATCCCATTAAACTGTACTCCCCCCACCCCGTCTCTGAGTAGTCCCAATGCTATATTTACTTCTCTGTAACTCACTCACCTCCACATTCCCATCAACCAACCCCTCACCAGTTCTACTGCGATGGGTAATTTGCAGTGACCAGTTAACCCACCTGCGTGTCTTTGGGATAGGACAGGAAAAGTGCCAGGGGTCAGGACTGAACCCGAGTCTTTGGTGCCCTGCGACTCTAACCAGCTGTTCTGTGATTCATACCAGCCCCATTCCTGGGTAGTCCGGGAGACATTTCATTTTGCTGGGCTGATGACCATTCGCATGTGTGGAGAACACGCATGGCCTCCAGAACTATAGCAAGCGGATGATATCTCCTCCCAGATTCCCCATCACACATCTTACGAGACTCCTGCCCCTCCTGTGGATTTCAGACCAGCCTGTTCAGCTACATCAGAACCCACTGACCAGAGTGGATGCAAGTCACCACCCCACCTCTCTGACCATGCTGAAGGACTGCCACGATAGAGTCATTGTTGTCTACTCTGCAGTTTAAGTAAGCCAGAGTTAGCATTGTGGTGGAGGGGATGAAGCACCTTCAATAACTCCAAAAGACTGAGGTTTGGTAAAGTACTGAAAGGCTTTTATTCGCTGTACAATACGACCTCCACGGTGAGTGTCTGCCCCCGGACTGAGGGGGAGGGGCAAGGTGAAACACCTTTATACAGGACTCTGTGGGAGGAGCCGCAGGGGCAGTCAGCAGAGGGGCATTTCCGGACAGTTAACCCAGTCACAACATATATATATATATATATATCTATGGTTTACCACAGCGGACGTTCACCTTGCTGGTTTAATGTTTTATCCTCAGAGTGGTGGTGTCCTCAGGTCATTGGTCTGTTCCTTTCTGTGATGGAAATATACAAAGGGACAAAATGTCTGCTTCAGACAGGACAGTGTTGAATGAGCCACATCCCCAAATACTGTGTACACAAGGGCTGAGGTAATTACCAGCTCTCCAGATGAGATCGGCAACAGCAGCAAGAAATAGGGGTATGCTGTTGGTCTCTTAAGGTTGCTGCACCTTTCATTTCTGGCTGTTTCTTTCCATGGAACTTTCCTGAACCAGCTCCATAATCTTGCACTCCCTGAACATCCACCGAGAAAGATGATCTTGCTCTGCCATTTCCCCTGCAATACAAAGGTAGGGGTGACAGGTGGTGATGAGATCACAAGTGTGTCTGCAAAATTAGGCCGGGGCAACAATTTGGCAACTAGGGGGAGGTTTTGGAGAAATATTAAGTTGTCTCAAATGGAGAGAGATGAGCATTGTTTAACAAACATTTGGATTGGTACATGGATAGGAACAGTTCAGAGGAACATGGGCTAAATGTGGGCAAATGGGACTAGCTAGATGGGCAGCATGGTTGCCATGGATGAGTTGAGCAGCAGTGCTTATTTCCTGCTGTATTACTCCATTACAAGAAACTGCAGAACACGGGGAACAGGAAGTTGTCCTGTAGGTATGCAGAAGGCAATTAGGGCAGCAGATGAAATATATGCATTTGTTGCAAAAGGATGGAATATCAGAGAAGGGACATTTTTCTACAACTGGTGAGTCCTTTCTATGAGGAATGATAAGGAGCCTGAGCCAACACTCCGTGGAAAAATGACAAGTGACCTTGTAGAAATTGGGAGCTTTCTAAGAGGGATGATATGAAAATGCTACCCCCTGTAGAGGAATCTAGAACCAAAGGCACATTTGATGAGCCGAGGGTGAACGACCATGAACCTTTGGAATTTTCTACCATGGAGAGCTGGGCAGGCAGAGTCAATAAGAATATCTGGGGCCAGAAGGGGCAGATGCGTGTCTATAATGAAGTCAGACGGGTATAAAAGTCGGGCAGGAAGGTGGGGATGAGTTCAGGATCAGTTCCACTGCAACCTTATTGAATGATGGGTAAGGCTTGGAGGTGCAATTATCCAACTCCTGTTCCTATTTTGGACATTCATAGAGTTAACAGTAAAGGAAAGGCCTTTTGGCGCACAGAGTCCATGGTAACTGTTTATCCCTCGGTTTGATTCATTCCAGATTAGTTGGAAAGTAAGACAAAAAATAGTTGGTCTTTAAACGATGAATCAGAGAATAAGACATTGTAACAGCCCAACTCATTTTTTTAATTTAATGGCATTTAAAATGTTGAAGTTGCCACTCCCAATAGGAACATAACTACTTAGTAGTTAGCTAAGTATAGTTAATATTTATCCAAGTAACCTATGGTCTTAATGCTTTGCTTGTTTAGTGTGGATAAAATTTCAGCTGAGCAGGATTCAGGAGTAAAACTGCTACAGATGTTTTCCAAAAACAAAAGGTGATTGTGGTTGTTGGAAGCCTCGGGGAATTGCTGCTCTCTCTGCTGCTTTATAATTACTTACTTTTTGCTGTACGTATGACTAAGGGACTTTATTAACAAAACTCTCTGTGTCAGGATGCAGCAAGGCTTTTAAGTTTGAGCCGATGGGCAGAAAGGAGTTTCCTTTAACCACCAGTGCAGGTCGTTACTGTCTCCATCAGGAGAGGTTAACCATATTGCTTTTGACATTCAGTTGCCATCAGCAAATTTCCCACTTTATTAGCAAATGACATTCCTCAGAACCTTTCCTGCATTTACAAGGCATAAGTCCAGAGCATGATGGAACATTCTCTCCCCTATATGGATGAGGTTGGCTCCAGCAACAATCAGGTCCGTCCAGGGCACAGCAGACCACTTCACTGGCACTCAATCCACCAGGCTAGATTGAATGCAGCCAACACTCATTGGCTGCAGAGTGCAGCATCCACAGAATGTGCTGCATCTACCCAGGCTTTCCAACAGTATTGTCCAAATCTGTGATATCTGCCATGCTAGACAAGGCTAGAGATGTATGGGAACACACTCAAAAGTTCACCTCCTTCATACACACCATGGATCATCTCCCCTTTATGCTTCTTAGATCAAAATTGTGGAGCTGTCAGCCTAATAACTTACTGTGAACACCTTCACTGCACATGTTGCAAAGGTTCGAGAGACTGGTTTGGGGGTGCCCAATAATTCTCTCCTGCTTTTCTCTTGTACCTGCAGGACGTCCTTGTGGAACTATTAGAGAAGTGCGCGGACGGATTGTGGAACGCGGAGCGGTATGAGTTAATCGCTGTCATTTACAAGCTCATTATCCCTATTTATGAAAAGCGGAGAGACTTTGAGGTAAGTGGTTGCTGAGACCTGGTGAACTCTTGTACCTGATTCCCCTGTTTGGAATCAACACTTCCACAACCTTGATCTGGCCTCCTTCCCACTGCAGTTGGAGTGTTGGCTTAAGTATTTGTGGTTGGAATACAGTATGGGACAACCACCAAACAACAGTACATTAGCAAATAGATCTATCATGGGTTTGCAAGACCAATCCTTGAAATTATACTTTTAATGTATATCAGCTGAGACTTTAATTCTCAAATTACTTCTTAATGACTTTAAGAAGCAGTATAATGCACAGCACAATATTTGTTTTCTGTCAGTATTTCTGCATATTATCCCCCAGTACCTCCTGCACATTATTACTCATTAGTTTATGTGTGTTCATTTTAGAGGTTGGCTTTCCTGTACAACACACTGAATGAAGCTTATAAGAAAATAATTCAAGTCCTTCACACGGGCCGCAGACTGCTGGGGATGTTTTTCCGAGTGGGCTTCTATGGTCAGGTAAGTGTGAAAACTTAACTTACAATTCAGCGTGCTTGGGGCAGATGAGTTCTGCCCTTCCTCTTGCACCCAAGTCACTCATAATGTCACTAGAACTGCAGCTAGCTCTTGACTTCCCTTCAAGATGATCACCCCTCCCCAGCTGGGATGAGGGATGGGGGTAGTTCAACGTTTCAAACAAATCAGAGCACCTCCAGCATGGCAGAATTTCCTCAGCTCTTGCAAGACGCTGGATCTTTTGCAGAGATCACTGAAGTCAGATGTGAACACTATCCCACTGGTTTAAAGCCACTGCCGAAACTTACGCTCAATGGCCACTTTATTAGGTACACCTGTACACCTGCTTATTAATGCAAATATCATGACACAAAAGACATGATTAAGAAGTTCAGTTTTGTTCGGGTCAAATAGCAGGCTGTGGAAGAAATTTAACTTTGACTATGGAATGATTGTTGGCGCCATATGGGAGGTTTGAGTATCTCAGAAGCTGTTAATCTCCTGCGATTTTCACATACAACGGGCTCTAGAGTTCACAGGAATGGTGTGAAAAACAAAAAAGCATCCAGTGAATAGCAGTTCAGTGGGCAAATATGCCTTGTTAGTGAGCAGTCAGAGAATGGCCAGACTGATTCAAGCTGACAGGAAGATGATAGTAACTCAAATAACCACACATTACAAAAGTGGTGTGCAGAAGAGCATCTCTGAATTCACAACATGTTAAACCTTGAAGTGGATGGGCTACAGCAGCAGAAGATCAAGAACCTGCACATAGTGCCCACTTTATTAGGTACAGGAGGTCCTAATAAAGTGGCCACTGAGTGCATATTGCTTGCAAAATGTTCATTTGCACTTTGGTAGGCGAAGATACCAGTTGCTTTGTTTTCCTGCAGTGCTTAGATTGTTAAACAGAAAGTGAAGGCAACACTTCAAGAGTTTTAATCCATTGACAAAGGATTAAGTCTACTCAGTAGTACATTTGCCATTCAGGAATAGATTGCAGAGAAATGAAATGAATAGATACACTTCCTCACCAAGCACTCTCGGAGGCAGCAAATCGCCAGATCACTCAATTGGCCCAAAAACACACCATCAAAATGTAGATCACCAGCTCCAACAGCAGCAGAACTATATTTGAAAGAGAAAGAAGATATAAAGAAAGTGCAATAGTTAGTTTCATGAATCTTTTGGAGGATGTTGCCCATGGCCGTGTTGTACACGGGTGCATTCTTCTTCCGGAGGTGAATGTTGAATTGTTGAATGTAATCTGATTGGAATCTTTTGGAAGGTGCAGGCTGATCACTCCTTACTGCACAGAAACGATTCCTCATGGAGAGAGTTCAGAATACCAAGTTTCTGGGAGTGCACATTATGGAAAATCTCACCTGGTCCCCCAACACCACCTCTTTAGCCAAGAAAGCACAGAAAAGTCTCCACTCCTGAGCAGATTAAGGCAAGGAAGGCTCTTCCCCCAGTCCTACCCCCACCCTATTCTAACCAATTTGTACAGGAGCACCATCTACATCACTGTCTGGTATGGGAATTGCAAAGCAACTGAGCACAAATCCCGACAAAACATTGCTGAGAGAATCCTCGGGCTCTCTATTCTATCCATCCAAGACATTTATCATGAATGACACATACACAGGGCCCTTAGTATCGTCAATGATCCGTCCCATTCTTCCAACAATCCCTTTGACCCCCGCGCCTTCCCACCACCATCTGGTAGGAGATACCATAGCATTAGGACAAGAACTGTTAGGATGGGAAACAGCTTCTTCCCCCAGGCCGAGAAATTACTGAAACCCCCACCACCACCCAGGTCTCATCAGTAGAGCATAGTGTTTACTTTTTGACTTGAGTCGTAAATGCGCCTTATTACTTGTTAATTTATTTGTGGTATTATAACCTTGTATGTTGTGAGTGAGTTGTGTTGTGCGCCTTGGTCTGGTGATACTTAGCGGTAGAGAAGTATACAGTTGAATGACAATAAACTTGAACTTGAGCTTGCAAAATTACACTGTGATAAATAATTTTAACCACTTTTCTTTCACTAGCCTTTCCAGCTGTGAATTTCAACCCTACCCTATTACTCTTTTCGCTTATCTACCACCCTCATCTTTTGAACTCTCTTCCAAGGACATTGATCCTTCACCCAAACTCCAAGTCATTCCACTCAATTAAGTGCCCTCACAACCACCTCTGCTTCATTGAAAACAACTCGGATAATCAAAACTTTCATTAAAACTACAATATGAGATTAACATTGTAAAATTTTCTGTGTCTAACTTCTCGATCGGGAGAGTCAGCTGTCGTATTCCTTTGGCCGAACTAGATTTTCATGCAGCTTTATTAAACGCTGTCTGTTCTTCAGTTCTTCCTGTGGGTTAATAAAGAGGAAAAGAATTTATATGTCCCTTGTCTACCTTTTCAAACGCTGCTGCTACTTGTAATTATTGTTAGATATCCACAATGTTTACAGCTCACCTCCACCACCTGTGGATGTAGTTCATGCAGGTGCTGACAATTTTTGTATCTGGATCAGGTCCAGGACATTGGAATGGTTCTGATGTTGCTATGCAAAGCATGCGCAGTCTGCTAATCTCAAAGACGCTACCATGCCTCCGCTATTAGATAAACCAATACGTGCTAGATTAACTAATTCACATACAATATAAATGTAAACACAAGAAAATCTGCAGGTACTGGAAATCCAAAGCAATGCACAGAAAATGCTGGAGGAACTCAGCAGGACAGGCAACATCGATGGAAAAGAGTAAACAGTTGGTGCTTCAGGCCAAGACCTTTCATCATGTCCTGATGAAGGGTCTCAACCCAAAATGTCAACTGTTTATTCTTTTCCCTAGACGCCGCCTGGCCTGCTAATATAAATATAAATTCTGTTTTACTGTTATGTCCATTGCCTAGGGACTCATACACTAGCATCACAAGGAGTTAACTGTTCTGTTATTAAACAAAATGAACATAAGTTTGTACAGTCCTGTAAATAGAGACATAAGGAAGTACAGCACACAGAAACAGGCCCTTTGACTCATTTTAGTCTGTGCCAAAACGACTTAAACTGCTTACTCCCATCGTCCTGTACCAGGACCATAGTGCTCCATATACCTACTATCCATGTACCTATCCAATCTTCACTTAAATGTTGAAATTGAGCTCACATGCACCACTTATACTGGCAGTTCATTCCACGTTCTCACAATCCACTTAGTAAAAAAGTTTCCCCTCATGTTCCCCTTAAACTTCTCACCTTTCACCCTTAACCCATGACCTCTGGGTGTAGTCCCATCCAACCTCAGTGGAAAAAGCCTGCTTGCATTTATCCTATCTATACTCCTCATAATTTTGTATACCTCTATCAAATCTCCCCTCAGCCTTCTATGTTCTAAGGAATAAAGTCTGAACTCATTCAATCTTTCATCATTACTCAGGTCCTCCAGACCTGGTAGCATCCTTGTAAATTTTTTCTGTACTCCTTCAACCTTATTTACATCTTTCCTGTAAGGAAGTGACCAAAACTGCACACAATACTCCAAATTAGGTCTCACCGATGTCTTATACAACTTCAACATAACATCCCATCTCCTGTACTCAGTACATTGATTTATGAAGGCCAATGTGCCAAAAGCTTTCTTTGCGACCCTATCTACATGTGACACCATTTTCAATGAATTATGGATCTGTATTCCCAGATCCCTTTGTTCTACCACACTCCTGAGTGCCTTACCTTTCACTATGTAAGATCTACCCTGGTTGGTGCTACCAAAGTGCAACACCTTGCACTGTCTGCATAAACGTCCATCTGCCATTTTTCAGCCCATGTTTCCAGCTGATGCAGATGCTTCTGCAAGCCACAATAGCCTTCCTCACTGTCCACTACATCCCCAATCTTGGAGTCATCTGCAAATTTGCTAATCCAGCTAACCACTGTATTATCTGGATTGTTGATATAGAAGACAAGCAGCAATGGACCCAGCACACCACTGGCTACAGGTCTCTAGTCAGAGGGGTAACCATCTACTACCACTCTCTGACTTCTTCCACAAATCGAATATCTAATCTAACTTACTACCTTGAATGAATGCAATCAATTCAAATGTTCTTTTACGAACTAGATGTAGGTGAGGTAACATTCTCACTTGATCTCTCTACACCTGTCGGTGATGGAATGTACATTTCTGTGGGTATTTTAAAGTGAAGATTATCGTTGTCATGACGAATGCCTGGGACAGGAATAACTTGTTTCCTAAGGGTCCAGGGGCTGCGCTTTGTGGGGAGTCAGATGACACGTTAATAACAAGTTATCAACAAGATGAGTCTGGATGTAGCATTGGCGCATGTAACACGTCATGCAGATATATTACTTCATGTCCTGACAAAGGGTCTCGGCCTGAAACGTCGACTGCACCTCTTCCTACAGATTCTGCCTGGCCTGCTGCGTTCATCAGCAACTTTGATGTGTGTTGCTTGAATTTCCAGCATCTGCAGAATTCCTGTTGTTTATATTACTTCATGTGTTTGCTTTGTTTATCAACGGCAAAAATTCAATGAGCAAATTCCTGGAAGGAAAGACATATGATTTTCATAAAAAATGGATCCAGATTGGAGATGATATTACTGTGCTCTCACACGTAGAAACGTATTTTGGTGGGGAGGTCTGAACTGGCCACGCTACACTAAGTTAGTTTCTTGCTGCTTTAATTTCACCTCAAGTTATACGTTAAATATCACCATAAAGAATGTTATTCAGTGATTATACTGAAAGAACAATGGTTTCATGGTAAACTACTTTCCAATATTATGGGATTTATGGAGGGGGATGTTGCCATTTCCATTGAGAGGGTGACGTGATATTTTCACTTTTGACAATACAGAGAGTGACATTCAATAAAAGAGATGCATGATAAAACACAAATACCGTATTAGGAAAAAGAGAGATTTCCCTCGCCAATTCCCTTTCCGGCGGTAACGTTAGTATCCCTGTTGCTTTTGACTTTCTTGATGGAACAATTGGAACAAAAATTTGAAAACACAATAAATTGGATTCCTGCACAGAAAACTCAGCCTTCTTCCTCACAGTCGCAATATCTTTAAATGAGTTAACTTATAACTGTTTATAACGGCACTCGGGAAAATAAACCGACTTTATGAAAGAAGGCAACTAATAAAAAGTTCACAATGGTTCCATCAATCATACATGGAGTGATGATATCAGACAACCTGACTCTTACTTACAGGGCCACACATTGTTGAGAGCTGGAAAAAAGCCAGGGAGTAAGACAGGCCTACCAAGAAAAAAAAATTCTGTGAAATAAAGTGAAAACCCTGTGTTATGTTCTGGCTGATAGTGAAATATCCCAAATTACTGCACATCAACAGAGGGATTCTTCTTCAGATATGACTAAATATGTCACAACTATCACTATCTTCATCAAGAACTACATGGACGAGTGTATGCCTCAGAGAACATGCTGAAACTTCACAAGACCAAAGCCCTGGATAAACCAAGAGATTTGTGGTCTGTGGAGGGCTAAATCTGTGCCATTCGAGACTGGGGAAATGGAATCCTATAAAAAGTCCAGGTTTGACCTATGGAAGGGCATCTTGAGAATGAAAGGTTAGTTCCGAGTGAAACTGGATACATGACACTGTGGTAGGGTTTGCATGCCACTATTTCCAAGTATGTGTCAGCTAACAGTATAAAGTGTAGTGATGTTTCACTCCCCGAAGAGCTTCATGCAATCCATGCACACTTTGAAAGGGAGAATAATGTTATAGCTGGGTAACACCCCATAACATCTGGTGACCCTTTAATGCCCATCACCCAAGGTGATCTCTGAGTATTCTTCAAGTAGTTCAACCTTTACAAGGCGTCAGGCCCCAACAGTGTACCTGGTTGGGTATTGAAAACCTGTACCAAACTGGAATATTCAAATAAATTTTAAATACCCTGAAGCACAATAGACAAAATGCTGGAGGAATTCATCAGGTCAGGCAGCATCTATGGAAATGAATAAACAGTCATAGTTTCAGGCCAAGATCCTTCTTCAGGACTGGAAAGGAAGGGGGAAGACGCCAGAGTCCAGACTTCAATCCAATTGAGAATTTGTGGCTGGGCTTGAAAAGGTCTGTTCACTCACGATCCCCATGCAATCTGACAGAGCTTGAGCAGTTTTGTAAAGAAGAATGAGGAAAAGTTGTTGTGTCCAGATATGCAAAGCTGATAGAGACCTATCCACACTGACTCAAGGCTGTAATTGCTGCCAAAGGTGCATCTACTAAATACTGACTTGAAGGGGGTGAATACTTATGCAATCAATTATTTTATGTTTTATATTTGTAATTGATTTAGATCACCTTGTAGAGATCTGTTTTCACTTTAAAACTAAATAATCTTTTCCTGTTGATCAGTGTAAAAAAGCCAAATTAAATCCATTGTAATTCAATGTTGTAAAACGGTAAGACATGAAAACTTCCGGGGTGGGGGGGGCGAGGGTAAAAAATTAATGGGTTAGATTTGAGAGCCAGCATAGATTTGATGAATGAAGTACATAAAAAATATGAAGATACTTCTTTTCCTAAGCTGTTCAGCCAGAAGATACAGGCGCTGTAACTACCCTGTCATGGCTTAGAAAAAATTTGTTTCATCTTTAAACTTCAGATCATAGTGCCCTTCTGCTTAAACATTTTCAAAGTTCAAGGTACACGTATATCATCATATCCAACCCTGAGTTCCATTTTATTGTGGGAATACTCAATAAATCCATGATGGAATAATATCCATAACAGAATCAAAGAAAGACCACCCATCTTGTGTGTTCAACCAGAATGCAAAAGACAACAAACTCTGCAAATACAGAAAGAAAGAAATAATAATAATAAATAAATAAGTAACAAACATTGAGAACATAAGATGAAGTGTCCTTGAAAGTGAGTCTTTTTCTTTTTTAATTTTTTCTATTGGGCTGATTTAGAACTACAAAGATGTCCGCAGCGTCAAGATTTCCAGTTCCTCTCTGATCATGTATTCCTCTTCCGATTTCATGAGTTCACATTATGGTTAACCCTTTACTTACCAAAGGGTTAATCTTAAATTATGGCTCACATTATTAATTTTGTCTCTTGGAATACAAATGGTTTAAACCATCCAATAAAATGGAAAAAGATTTTCAAAATATTCCAAAGACTGAATGCTCGTATTATTTTTGCACAAGAAGCTCATGTAAGGAAAGAGGATAATCAACGCTTCTTTAAGTTTTGGAAAGATTAACAATACCACTCAAATGCCCAAGCCAAAATTAAAGGTGTTTCAATTTTTATAGATCCCTCAATTACATTTATTCATCAAGACATTATCTCAGATCCTAATGACAGATTTTTGTTAATCACTGGGTTACTTTTTAATAAAAAGGTTACTATGGTTAATGTTTATGCTCCAAATGTGGATTATCCTGAATTTTTTGAACACCTATTCACTTCTTTTCCTAACTTAAACGAGTATATGTTGATAATGGGCGGTGACTTTAATTTATGTTTGAATCCCATGTTGGACAGATCCATAGGTAGTCCGGCTTTACCGAATAAGTCGGCTACTCTTATTAACTCTTTTATGTTTGATTCTGGGATTTCAGAAATTTGGAGATTTCTACACCAAAACGATAAAGAATTCTCATTTTTTTCACATGTTCATCGTTCTTATTCTCGAATTGACTTTTTTTTAATTGACTCTCAATTAATCCCATCTGTAGTTGATTGTAATTACGATATTATCGCTATTTTAGATCATGCTACAAAGAAACTTTCTATCAAGTTAATAGATACTTCTTGGACTAACAGACAATGGCAATTTAACCCTAGTTTGCTTCAAGACTCGGACTTTGTCAAGTTTATAAAGGAACAGATTGATTTCTTCTTTTCATCTAATACTACGGAAGAAGTTTCCAATGGAACTGTTTGGGACGCTTTTAAAGCTTATATCCGTGGTCAGATTATTTCCTATTCGGCTGGTTTGAAAAGACGTGTTAAGAATGAAATACTTTTGTTGGTTGATAAAATTAAAGAAATCGATAAAAAATATGCTATTTCTCCCAGTAAGGAGCTGTACAAACACAGAGTTGAACTTCAATTGGAACATAGCTTATTATTAACATCCTTGATTGAAAATCAATTAATGGGAACTAGAAGTGATTTTTATATTCATAGTGATAAATTGGGTAAATTATTGGCTAATCAATTGAAATTCGATTCGGTTAAATGTCAAGTTACTAAGATTCGTAAACACGATGATACTTTGACAGTTGATCATGATGGGATAAACAAAACCTTTCAAGAATTTTATACCTCTTTATATCACTCTGATTTTCCTCATGATTTTAATATCATGCATGATTTTTCAAGTAAGCTGAATTTTCCAAAAATATCACCCGAAGATTGCTTATCATTAGAAACTCCCATTACAGAGGAAGAAATAATAACTGCAATCTCATCATTGAATTCTGGTAAAGCACCTGGTCCGGACGGGTTTACAGTGGAATTTTTTAAATTCTTTTCCTCTATTCTCTCTCCGAGGTTGTCTAGAATATTTAAAGAAGCAATCAGTTTAGGTAAATTACCACAATCGTTTTATAAAGCCTATTTCTCTTTAATTCTTAAAAAGAATAAAGATCCTACTGATTGTGCATCATACAGACCGATATCTCCTTTGAATGTAGATTCAAAAATTTTTTCAAAAATTCTAGCAACTAGGTTAGAGAACGTATTACCTCAAATTATATCTATGGATCAAACCAGATTTATTAAAAATCGTTATTCATCCTTTAATATTAGGAGGTTAATGAATATTGTTTACACCCCCTCACTTACTACCCCTGAATGTATTATCTCATTAGATGCTGAGAAAGTCTTTGACAGAGTCGAATGGCCTTATTTATTTAGTGTCCTTGAGAAATTTAATTTTAGTTTGACATTTATATCTTGGATTAAATTGTTATATTACTCCCCGGTAGCCTCGGTTTGTACTAATAATCATAGATCTCCCTTTTCTCGTCTTTTTCGTGGTACTAGGCAAGGATGTCCTCTTAGTCCTTTACTATTCAATATCGCCCTTGAACCTTTAGCAATTGCTATCCGCGACTCGCCCAATATTTTTGGTATTACCCGCGGAAACGAAATACATAAATTATCACAATATGCAGATGATTTGTTGTTATACATCTCTAATCTGGAGAAGTCAATTCCTGCTATTCTAGGTTTGTTGGCTCAATTTATTAACTTTTCTGGTTACAAATTGAATCTTAATAAGAGTGAATTATTTCCCCTAAATAAGCAGGTACCTATTTATGGACGTTTACCATTTAAATTGGTTACTGACTCATTTATATATTTAGGGATAACAATTACGAAAAAGTATAAAGACTTATTTAAAGCTAATTTTTTACCTTTAATTGATCAGATTAAACTTTTGTTTACTAAATGATGACCAATCTCTTTGTCTTTGATTGGTCGGATTAATGCTATTAAGATGATCATTTTGCCCAAATTTCTATATGTATTTCAATCGGTTCCAATTTTTATCCCAAAATCTTTTTTTGATAATGTAGACTCAAAAATTTCCTCATATACATGGCAGAACAAAAATCCTAGGTTAGGTAAAAGGTATTTACAGAAATCTAAAAAGGAGGGGGGCTCGCCCTCCTGAATTTTAAATTCTATTATTGGGCAATTAATATTCGATATTTAAAATTTTGGTTACGAGATTTGAATGTATCTTTAAATCCACATTGGGTAAATCTTGAATGTAATTCATTACAAGGGTTTTCTTTGGGTTCGGTTTTAGGAACTTCGCTTCCTTTTACTTCCTCTAAATAGTATAAACAAATGAATAATCCAATAGTTAAGCATACTTTATGTATATGGTTTCAATTTCGAAGATTTTTTGGGTTTAATCAATTTATTTTAGCAAATCCTATTATATATAATTTCCTTTTTCAACCTTCCACTATGGATCAAGCTTACTTTGATTGGAAAATCAAAGGTATAATACGTTTTCGTGATTTATTTTTGGATAATTGTTTTATGTCTTTTGATCAACTTTCTAATAAATATAACTTACCCAGATCTCACTTTTTTAGATATCTACAGATTAGAAACTTTTTAATTACTGTTTCCCCTAATTTTCCACACCCATATCCAATGGATACGTTGGAAAAAATTTTAGATTTAAATCTTTCTCAGAAAAGTGTAGTAGCAATTATATATAATATAATTATGAAATTATGTCCTGATGTTTCCAATAAAATTTAAGCTGATTGGGAAAGAGAACTTAAGATTATTATACCGATTGAAAAATGGGAAAAAAATTCTTCAATTGGTTAATTTATCCTCGATATGTGCTAAACACAGGTTGATACAGTTTCAAGTAGTGCACCGGGCTCATATGTCCAAAGATAAACTATCTCGTTATTACTCTTATATTAATCCTATATGTGATAGATGTCATTCCGAGATAGCTTCCTTAACTCACATGTTTTGGTCATGTCCTTTGTTTGAAAAATATTGGAAAGATATTTTGACATTATTTCAATGGTTTTGAATGTAGACTTACAACCTCATCCAATTACTGCTATCTTTGGATTACCAATGATAGATTCAAATTATTTAACCTCTTCAGCATGCAGGATAATTGCATTTCTTACTTTAATGGCTAGAAGATCCATTTTGCTGAATTGGAAAGAGATTAACCCTCTTACTGTATTTAATTGGTTTTCACAAACTATGATGTGTTTGAATTTGGAAAAAATTAGAAGTGTGGTTCATGACCCTTCCATTAAATTTGAAAAAACTTGGAGGCCATTCATTCAGCATTTTCATTTGATGTAATTTGACCATTTCCAAACTTATTTTATTTCTCTGTACTGTTGGTTGAGAGGAATGGAGTCGTCAACACTAATGTTTTCTTCTTTCCCATTTTTAAGTTGTTAGAATTGCCCAAGTCTTTTAGTTTAGTTGACTAATTCTGTTTAGTTTAGTTTTTTTTTGGGATGGTGTTTGTTTTTTTTTCTATTTCTTTTTCTTTTTCATGATTTTTCTGCAGTTTTTTTTGTCCTGTATTATTCATTGTTATTCTACACGATTGGGAGCTTTGTCAATTTATACTATTTGGTTTTATAATTACTCATTTTAAGTACAACAATCTATCCCCTACTATTTGTATTATTGCTATGTTATGTTTTCATTTTATGAAATTAATAAAAAGATTGAAAAAGAAAGAAAGAAAGAAAGTGAGTCCGTAGGTTGTGGGAACATTTCAATGATGGAGCAAGTGAAGTTGAATGAAGTTACCTCCTTTGGTTCAAGTGACTGAGAATTAATAATTGTTCCTGAATCAGTTGTATGAGTCCTGAGGCATCTGTGCCTTCTTCCTGATGGCAGCAATGAAAAGAAGGCTTGTCCTGGGTAGTGACAATGTATGCTGCTTTCCTGCAACAGTATTTCATGTAGATGTGCTCAATTTTTGGGAAGTCTTTACCCATGATGGAATGGGAAGTATCCACTAATTTTTGTAGGATTTTCTGTTCAAGGGCACTGGCTGTGATGCAGCTGGTCAATATACTCTCCACTACACATATATAGAGATTTGTCAAAGTTTCAATGTCATGCCGAATCTCCACAAACTCCTAAGGAAGTAGAGATGCTGTTGTGCTTTCTTTGTAATTGTTCATTAGAAAGTTGCTGATCCTCTGATGAGAACTGACCTATGGACACCTGGTTTCTTGCTCCTGAAGTCAATAATCAACTCCTTGGTCTTGCTGACATTGAGTGAGGGGATTGTTGTTATGGCACCATTGAGCTGATTTTCAATCTCCCTACTACATGCTGATTTGTCACCACCTTTGATTCAGCCTGCAACAGTGTTGTCATCAGCAAACTTGAATATGGCATTGGAGCTGTGCTTAGTCACAGAGTCATAAGTGTAAAGTGAGTAGAGCGGGGGGCTAAGCACACAGGCTTGTGGTGCACCTGTGCTGATGGAGATCGTAGAGGAAGTTTTTGTTGCCAAACTGAACTGACTGGGGTTTGCAAGTGAAGGAAATCAATGATCCAATTGCACATGGAGGTACTGAGGCTAAGATCTTGGGAGATTATTCATTAGTTTTGAGAGGTTGGTAGTGTTGAATGCCGATCAGTGGTCAATGAAGAGCATCCTGATGTATGCATCTTCACTGTCCGGATGTTCCAGTGTTGAGTGAAGAGCCATTGAACTGGTTGTGCTGGTAGGCAAAATGGAATATATTTCTTAATTTAATCCCTTATTGTCGTTCTCTTTTAAGAGCTTCTTTGAAGAGGAAGATGGAAAGGAATATATCTACAAGGAGCCCAAGCTGACTAGATTACCTGAAATATCTGAGAGACTCCTCAAACTATATGGTGATAAATTTGGAGCTGAGAATGTGAAAATCATCCAGGATTCCAACAAGGTAACTGGAAAGCAAACCACAACAGGCAAAAATGGGTGATGTGGGAGGGGGAGGGGTATGAAATGAGATGAACTGGGGCTGCATTGGGACAAAACAGAAGGGGGATAAATACAGGATGGCAGGTTACCTGGGATTATGAAATCCATTATTAATGTCATTTGCTTGTGGACTACTCAGGCAGAATTACTAATATTGTATGAAACCCCGTGTCCCCTCATAAAATTCCAACAACATTTTATTGCACTCCCTGCTGCTAATTTTCCATCCATGGATTTGTGCATATATGTGGGCAGCCCTTTTTAATGTATACATTGAGAAACCAATCATTGTGTGTATAAATGCAGTGATCAGTCTCCGGACCACTCATGTCAAGTGACTCCACAGTAAGCACTATTCCATTAGCTAGCAAACTTTACTTACATGGCCGTACCTTGTTAATTCATTTCCTTTTGAGTAATTAAGGGTTTATTATTCCCTAATAATGAGTTAGAATATTATAGAGTATGTTTAGTTTTATTTAGGTTCTGTAGGTTAAATAGAGAAGCTCTTATTTGTGTCTAAGTATTAGTTTTCTACAGTCAGTCTGTTCCTCCATTCCTTGCATGTGCTTAACATATTGCCGTTGCAAAGGTCTGCATGCATGCCTGACACTGTTCAGCTCCACTTTCCCATCTTGTGCTGTAAATCCCTGATTATACGCTGATACCTCCAGAACCACAGCATGGTGAACTCCATGAGCTCACACTTCTCTGCACAGCTAATAGAGAGGAGATGGGGAGAGCGATGCAGTCTATTAAAGCTGAAGAGAAAAGCCAGTTGTTGAGAATACCATCCACAACAGATGTCAGGAAACAAGGCCACCATTTTCTCTGAATGTCTGTGGCCTGGAACACAAGCCTTTCCACCCTGACTTCCCTTTCCAAAACACCACCTCTCCCAGGTCTGCCTCTCAGATAACTGGTATGTCAGTACCTTGGAGGAACAGCAGCATAGTGCATTACAAACATAAATTACCTACATTTAGATTAGTGTAAATTGAACATAAGTTCTTCCATGATGAAATAAAGTTTGTTACATGCTCCCTGTCCTTTACTCTTCACGCTTGATCACTTATCATTGTCCTTTGTCAGTGAACCAGTCAACAAATGGTACCCTCGAGAGCTCCTATCATCCGATTTGAATTTGCTCTGTAAATCTTAGCTTTGAACTTGCTTTTGAACTGGAGTTCCTGAGAAAAGGCAGGTTTATTGCCCACTGTAAACTGCTCCTAGTGTGTAGGTGTGTGGTGGAATCTGGCGGGGGGGGGTGGGTTGAGAATATGAGGATTTTTTTAAAATGGGGATTAAGGTAATATTAATGCAAAGTGTTGGTTGATATTTGGCATGGATTTGGTGGGCGGCTTGTGTGCTGTATCTCTGTATAGCTCTAACAAAGGCATAGTTAGGCATTAGTATAGGTTCCTGTTTGATAATCGCCATAGATTTGTAGTGTAGGTTAGTATTTGATGGTGGGTCTATGATATGATGATAATGCATACTTTGTGAAGTTGCTAAAGTCCTATTGCTGTGCTGGGTGCAAGTGGATACCAATAAAACAACGTAAAGGAAGACGTACAAACAAAATTGTGCTTGGTTCATCCTCTGCAACAGCAAGCCAGGTTGGACCAATCCTCTTTGAGTAGGCTTGACTCTTTAGTTATGATGTGTACTGGTGCGACTGCGCTTCATGAGTAACTAAAGAATTCTTTGCAAAGCATGGCTATATATTTAATGCACTCTGCTTGGCATCATTAAAAATGCGTAGTTAACTTGGTGTAGAAGTACATCACATGAGCAGAGGATTTAGGTGGAGTTAATCAAAATGAATCATACAAACACAAAAGACCTTATCATATTTAGAGATTATTTTGTAACGTAATGCACAAAAATATTAAGCACCACAAATCAATTCCTGCAGCAGACATTACTTAAGTCACCTTCGCTTTGTTAGGATCTGCTTCAAGAATGCAGTTACAGCAAAATTTAAAAGTACGAGGAGGAGGTTACCAGGAAAGTGGATGAAGGGAAGGCAGTGGATATTGTCTACATGGACTTCAGTAAGGCCTTTGACAAGGTCCCGCATGGGAGGTTAGTTAGGAAAATTCAGTCACTAGGTATACATGGAGAGGTGGTAAATTGGATTAGACATTGGCTCGATGGAAGAAGCCAGAGAGTGGTGGTAGAGAATTGCTTCTCTGAGTGGAGGCCTGTGACTAGTGGTGTGCCACAGGGATCAGTGCTGGGTCCATTGTTATTTTTCATCTATATCAATGATCTGGATGATAATGTGGTAAATTGGATCAGCAAATTTGCTGATGATACAAAGATTGGAGGTGTAGTAGACAGTGAGGAAGGTTTTCAGAGCCCACAGAGGGACTTGGACCAGCTGGAAAAATGGGCTGAAAAATGGCAGATGGAGTTTAATACAGACAAGTGTGAGGTATTGCACGTTGGAAGGACAAACCAAGGTAGAACATATAGGGTTAATGGTAAGGCACTGAGGAGTGCAGTAGAACAGAGGGATCTGGGAATACAGATACAAAATTCCCTAAAAGTGTCGTCACAGGTAGATAGGGTTGTAAAGAGAGCTTTTGGTACATTGGCCTTTATTAATCAAAGTATTGAGTATAAGAGCTGGAATGTTATGATGAGGTTGTATAAGGCATTGGTGAGGCCGAATCTGGAGTATTGTGTTCAGTTTTGGTCACCAAATTACAGGAAGGATATAAATAAGGTTGAAAGAGTGCAGAGAAGGTTTACAAGGATGTTCCCGGGACTTGAGAAACTCAGTTACAGAGAAAGGTTGAATAGGTTGGGACTTTATTCCCTGGAACGTAGAAGAATGAGGGGAGATTTGATAGAGGTATATAAAATTATGATGGGTATAGATAGAGTGAATGCAAGCAGGCTTTTTCCACTGAGGCAAGGGGAGAAAAAAACCAGAGGACATGGGTTAAGGATGAGGGGGGAAAAGTTTAAAGGGAACATTAGGTGGGGGCTTCTTCACACAGAGAGTGGTGGGAGTATGGAATGAGCTGCCAGATGAGGTGGTAAATGCGGGTTCTTTTTTAACATTTAAGAATGAATTGGACAGATACATGGATGGGAGGTGTATGGAGGGATATGGTCCGTGTGCAGGTCAGTGGGACTAGGCAGAAAATGGTTCAGCACAGCCAAGAAGGGCCAAAAAGGCCTGTTTCTGTGCTGTAGTTTCTATGGTTTCTATGGTTTATGTACGGCCAGATTTGGAAACAGCTTCTTTCCAACTGTGATAAGACTGCTGAATGGATCCTGACCGGGATCTGGGCCGTACCCTCCAAATATCCGGACCGCCTCTCGATTTTTTTGCTCTACCTCACTTTCCATTTTTCTATTTTCTATTTATGATTTATAATTTAAATTTTTAATACTTACTATTTTTTACTATTTTTAATATTTAATATTTGTAATCCAGAGAGCAGGAAACGCGGAATCAAATATCGCTGTGATGATTTTACATTCTAGTATCAATTGTCTGGTGACAATAAAGTATAAAGTAAAGTATGTTAACGTCCATAAAACATGCAGATAGATCCCTCTGTCAGTGAATGGAGTAACACTCCATTGCTAAGGAGAGTGGGAGGTAGATAAAATAAGTGGCTAAAATAAAAGGGAGTGGAGATATACAGGGGCAGTAGAATGTGAATAGGACCTGTCCTGTGGAAGGGTAAATGCCAAGAGATGCAGTTGTATTGTACAATCTCTCTCCTTGTGTCCCTCAGCCCTGTCCACCAGTCAGTTAGATCATGTCGGATCTCTGAACTTGTTGTCACTTTCCTGCACCACCCCCATGTGTCCCCCTGCTAATTTTGAGAAAGCTGTTAGTCTTTGTACTAGATTGCACTCGATAAGGGATATGATGCAAAGAGAAGGCTTACTGACCTGGTATGGTTGACCTGATGTGAAATAGTTTAAATGCCTTTTTTGCCACATTATTTTGTAGTGGAATGCAATCCTTCAAGAAGCAAAAGTAAAACAATTTGAGAAACTGGCATTTGTCATTTTCTATCTTGAAATCTGTTCTCAGTTACACAAAATGCCAGCAATTCTGATGAGCAAGAACAGTATTTTTCAACTTATTGAAAAGCCAATTCTTTCATTAATGTTGGAAAAATTGGTTGTCACAAGACACAAGAGACAGGAGCATAAATGACAAACTGCCAGTGGAATTTATCTAATCTAGCAGAAGCTGCAGGAGCAAAGACACAGTTGATATTTCCAGATGAAACCACACACCAGCACTGAGAGTGTAGAGGGGAGATAGCTAGTATAAAGAGGTGAGGTGGAAGATGGGGGCAGGAGCTGGCACATGATAAATGAAACCAAATGCGGAGGTGGAATAAGAGCAGGGGAAGGGGAAGTGGAAATGAAGACAGAGGCTGGATGATAATGTGTAGACGCAAGAGGCTGCAGAAGTGAGAATCTGATAAGTAAGGTTCATTTATTATCAAAGTATACAATTTGGCATTCTTCTTCTCTGGGTAGCCATGAAACCAAGAAAGAAAAGAAAGGCAGCACAATTATCAACTCCCAAGTTACCCCACCCTGTGCAAAAGAAAAACAAACAAAACGGAACAGGCACATCGACCCTCAAGTCTCACCTCCTGCTCAAAAAAAGACGAACAAAAACTGAACAGGCACAACAATCCCCAAATCTCTCTCTCTCCACATGAAAAAACTGAGCAGGCATATCAATCCCCCTTCCCGCACAAAAAAACAAGCAAGATCAGGCAAAAGACACAGAATATTTAAAAGAAAACTATAGGACTGGAAAAAAAAAGTCTGTAGTCCAAGTCCACATCCAAAGCGCAGAAAACCTGGCCAATACTCTCCGGGCACAGCGGCTGGTCTTTTCCTCTCTGTAGTAGAGCAATCAAAAGACAGACAGCCGACGCTCACCCTTCACACTAGGCGTGATGCTTCAATCTCCCTCATAGCATTAATAGGCATGCAATGGAAGCTTTAATCAGTGAAATGGTGTCGAACAACCTCCTGCAGCCTTCTTGCCATGGAGTTCATGTATTCTGTCTCCTGGAATCTCCTCAGAGACTGCAGGGCACTGAAACCCCCAAATGATCTCCAAACATTTGCACTCACCTCGAGGTTTCAGTCTCCCTTGTTGCTTGAACCGACGAACAATGGAAGCTGAGGAAGGTGATAAGTGGAACTAAATGGGGAGGATGGGCAGCTGGAATAGGGTGAGGCAGCTGGTTAGTGGAGAGGAGGAGAGAAACGAGCACAGATTATGGGTTATCTGAAGCTTTCCATTAGGTTGTACACTACCCAAGAGGAACGTGAGTTCTGTTTCTCAAGTAAATTGAATTATTATTGTCACATTTTTAATTACTTATTATTTATTGGGATACAGTGTGAAATAGGCCCTTCCAGCCCTTCAAGCCATGCCACCCAGCAATTCCCCCGATTTAATCACAGGGCAATTTACAATGATCAGTTAACCTACCAACCAGTATGAATTTGGAATGTGGGAAGAAACCAGAGCACCCAGAGGAAACCCACATGGTCACGGGGAGAATGTACAAACTCCTTGGGTACAATGAAAACCTTTGTTTTGCCTGCCATCCATACAGATTATTTCATCACATCAGTACATTGAGGTAGTAGAAGGGGAAAACAATAACAGAATGCAGAATAAAGTGCTATAGATAGAGAGTATGGTGCAGATAGTAAATAAGATGCAAGGCCAAAACAAGGATATTGTGAATACAACAGTCCATCTTACTGTACCGTTCAATAGACTTTAACAGCAGGATCGAAGCTGTCCTTATGCCTGTTAGGATGTGTTTTCAGGTGTTTGTATCTACTACTCGATGAGAGAGAATATTTGGGATGGGTGTTGTTTTTGACGTTGTTGACTGCTTTGCCAAGGCGGTGAGAAGTGCAGATGGGCCGTGAAGGGGAGGCTGGTTTCCACGACGTGCTGAGCTGCGTCTGTAACTCTGCCCTTTCTGGTGCGTATAGGCAGAGTGGTTGCCGTACTGATCTGTGATGCACCTAGATAGAATGATCTTATGGTGCGGGTCGAATGGGTTTTGCCAAATTTCTTACGGTCATGAGAAGATATTTTGTGTTTGGAAAAAGCTGAGGATGGTCAGGTCTGTGTGGGAATGGGAAAAGGATGAAAAGACATGCAACCAGGAGGCCAGTATGGGCATTGCATCAAACATCTCTACTCGCCAGATCATTCTGAAGTAGCCCCAGTTCTGGTGTATTATATGAATTACAAGCTCATTCATTTAGAGATTGGTGCATATTGATGCTTACGGGTTTAAAATTTGGAATTTATGCTGCATTTGGTGCTATTGGCAGAGAAGGGAAATTGAGGCCATCCGAAATGAGCTATGATCTCACTGAATGGGGCAGACTTGAGGGGCTGAACAGCCTACTCCTGTTCCTATTTTTCTTAAGTTTCTCTTATGTAACCAGGTTTCAGTTTCGTTATTCTCAATATGTTTAGTCTTTAGAGTCATACAGTGCAGAAGTAGGCCCTTCAACACTACTGATTGATGCCAACCATGATGCCTATCTAAGGACTGTATGCATTCACCAACTATGCCCCTCGTGATTTTATATATCCTTTATGAGTTTGCAGGTGGTGGGGTGGAGATGCATCTCTACCAAAGGAGTTGTAAGGCTCTCCTTCCCTCCGCTAACCTGCAGGTCACCCTTTGGCAAGGTGTAGCACCTGCCTGGACCCCAATCAGGGTCAGAAGAAGCCATGGGAGCAGGTGGTGGATGGTCGTATGAGCAGCCAGTGCATATCACAAGTCCTGGTTATGCGACCACTGACACCAGGCAGACAATCTCAGAAGAGTATCGATAATGGCTGGGGTCACCCTTCTTGTAAAGGCACTGCCCAGAGAAAAGCAATGGTAAACCGCTCACTCATGTAGAAAAATTTGCCAAAAACAATCCTGGTCACAGAAAGATCATGATCACCCATGTCATACAGCACACCACACAATGATGATGATGAAAGATCATTCTTCCCCCATTCTATCTCCAATGAATGAAGTCCTAGCCTGCCCAATCTCTCCCTTGAGTCCAGGCAACATTCTCTTAAATCTCTTCTGCACTCTTTCAGTTTCCTATGGACCTGTGACTAGAACTGAACACAGTATTCCAAATGTGCCCCCAGCAATGCTTTGTCTTTGTTACATTAGGGATTCCAATCACCTTGATCACCCATAGGTATCATTATCAACACTTGTATTGGGAAGTCATGTTGAAGTGGGAACAGGTTAAAGCCCTGGATAAGACTGTCCTGCTGAAGGGTATTGGCCCGAAATGTTGACTGTTACTCTTTTCCTGTCCTGCTGAGAGTTCCTCCAGCATTTTGTGTGTGTTGCTTTGGATTTCCAGCATCTGCAGATTTTCTCTTGCTTGTAAGGCTCCATTACTTAGCTTAGGTTGGACTTTGCTGTCGTGGACTACTCACCTTTTGACTGAGGTGTTTGGCAGGGACTCTGGCCACTCTCTCACACAGAGATGGCAGCTTCTACACAACGATCTGAAGAACGGAATGGCTGTTCTTCCTGTTGTCCTGACAATTTGTCGGCGAAAGGATTTGATCTTCTCATTACATCTGTGGACCCTTGCTGTGTGCATTTTGGTCGATATACTTCCTGTTTCACCACATTCACAAACTTCAAAGGCAGTCTGTGATGTGCTGAGGTTTAAATGAAAGCTCTCTCTACATTGTATGGTACATCAGTCGCAGTCAGCATTTTTAATGCACGCTTGGGGAAATTACAATTTGACGTATGAAGCTGAAGACACTGGCTTGTATTTTCTCCTGTTTTCAACCAAAAGATGACGACTTTCCACTGACTGATAACTGAACCTCAGTACTGAGTGGGCTGAGGCATCTTTCCTCACTCACACTTTCCTTGTCATTTATTGTGAATTCATTTACAAATGACACACCAAGCATCATTCCATAAGACCAGAAGACCATAAGACAAAGGAGCAGAAGTAGGCCATTCGGCCCATCGAGTCTGCTCCACCATTTTATCATGAGCTGATCCATTTTATCCTATTTAGTCCCGCTGCCCCGCCTTCTCACCATAACCTTTGATGCCCTGGCTACTCAGATACCTATCAATCTCTGCCTTAAAGACACCCAATGACTTGGCCTGCACTGCTGCCCGTGGCAACAAATTCCATAGATTCACCACCCTCTGACTAAAAAAATTTTTTCGCATTTCTGTTCTGAATGGGCGCCCTTCAATCCTTAAGTCATGCCCTCTCGTACTAGACTCCCCCATCATGGGAAACAACTTTGCCACATCCACTCTGTCCATGCCTTTTAACATTCGAAATGCCTTTTAACATTCAACAGATAGAAGGATGAAACCTATAGCACTCTGGTTCCTTTCATACAAAGGAAAGCATAGGCATGACGGTCACAAATCTGTTCAGGTTAAAGAAATTCACCCTGAAGCAATTTTTGAATCATCACCCAGTGATTTGAGGTATAAATATAGATGAGTACAGCACAGGAACAAGCCCTTCGGCCTACAACGTCTGCAGCAAATATGATACTGAGTTGAGCTATATCACTTCTGCCTTTACATAATTATGCTCTGTGCACCATACATATTCATGACCCTGTAAAGGTCTCTGAAATGCCACTATGATATCTGCTTTCACCTCTACCTCTGACAGCCCATTCGTTATCTATCACTTGCTACATAAAAGAAACTTTCCCCTTCTCACTGCCAATGCATGCCTTCTAGTACTACTCTGGGGAAACTCCAAATAGCGAGTGGCTGTGGTCAGGATGAAACCCAGGCTGCTGACACTGTGCGGCAGTAGCACTAAGTGTTGTCACACTGTGCCCTCTGCATCACAGCTTAACCAAGTGTGAACACAACAACAAGATACATTTCTGGAGAGAAGAGAATTCAGAGCAGAGGAGTTAGGATAAAACTGTGTTGGTTAGACTAGGTGTCCGAGTCACAGGAATATAAAATGGGAGCAGGTATAGGCCACATGTCCCCTCAAGCCTGCGCCACAGTTTGACACTATTATGGGCACCTTATGCTTGCCTCAAAAGCTCTTCTCTGCCAGTTCCCCATAGCCTTCAAAAAATGTCTCCTTCTTTCAAATGTTTATCTTACTTCCACCTTATATGTCTAATAATTGAGCCTCAGCTGCACTCGCGGTGAGAGAGTTCCAGAGATTCACTGTCATCTGCTGGAAGATATTTCTATGTTTAAATTGCACAAATAGCCAGCCTGTTACCTTGTATCTACATTCCACTATTCATAGCTGTCCCACCAGTGAGGACATATGACACCAAAATAACAGGGTTGTTGTAATTGGTGACTTCAATTTCCCTAATATTGATTGGCACTTCCTCAGTGCCAAAGGCTTAGACAGGGCAGAATTTGTTAGGTATGTCCTGACACAATACGTAGACAGGCTGAAGGGAGGAGAGGCCATACGGGATTTGCTCCTAGGTAGTGAACCAGGTCAGGTGACAATCTCTTGGTGGGCAAACATTTTGGAGGCAGTGACGGCATCTCCCTAACCTTTACCATAGCCTTAGACAGAGATGAGTAAATGGTATGAGAAGGCATTTATCTGGGGGAGGGTGAATTATACTATCAGGCAGGAACTTGGGAGCATAAATTGGGAACAGATTTACTCAGGAAAATGTATGACAGAAATGTGGAAGTTGTTCGGAGTTCTGGATAGGCTTGTCCCAATAAGACAGAAAAAGGATGGTAGGATGAAGGAACAAAAGATGTAGACCATCCAGAAGAACCAAGCATGCCTAAGGCTGAGGAAATATGGATCGGATAGAGCTCTTGAAAGTTACAAGGTAGCCAGGAAGAAATTTAAGAATGGACTTAAGGGAACTAGAAGAGGACATGAGAAGGCCATTGTGAAAAGGATTATGGAAAACCCAAAGGTGTTCCACATATACATGAAGAACAGGGTAGGACTAATCAGAGATGAAAGAGGAAACATGTGCCTAGAGTTGGATGAGGTAGGGAAGGTTCTTAATGAATACTTTGCTTCAATAATTGCCAATCAGAGGGGCCTTGGCAAATGTGAGGTCAGCCTAGAACAGGCTGATCTGCTGAAACACGGCAATGTTAACAAATAGGAAGGAACTTTTGAAAAACATATTAAGTAAATCCCCAGGGCCAGATGGATGGGATAAAACCCAGGTTACTATTTGAAGCAAGACAGGAGATAGATGTGCCTTTGTTGATGATCTTTGCATCCTCGCTGGCCTCGGGTATAGTACCAGAGGATCCTCTGGTATCAAGTGTTATTCCTTTGTTCAAGAAAGATAATAGAGATAACCTGGGAATTATAGACCAGTGGGTCTTAAGTCTGCTGTGGATTCTTAGAGACAGGAATTCTGAGCATTTGGAGAAATACTGTCTGATTAGGGACAGACAACATGGCTTTCTGAGGAGCAAGTCAAGCCTCACAAGATTGAATTCTTTGAGTAAGTGACGAAGCATATCAATGAAGACAAAGCAGTGGTAGATATGGATTTCAGTAATAAAGCATTGGAAAAGGTTTCGCACTGTTGGCTCATTCAGAAAGTCAGGAGGCAGGGCATCCAAGGAAACTTGGCTGTGTGGATTCATAATTGGTGTGCCCACAGAGGACAGAGGGTGATGGTAGATGGAGCATATTCTGCCTGAAGGTTGGTGACCCATGATATTCCACAGGGATCTTTTCTGGAATCCTGCTCTTTCCAATTTTTATAAATGATTAGATTTGAGGAAGTGACTACAGAGGAAGGCTGAATACACAATTAATGGCAGCATTTGAAACAGTGTGGAGGAACAGGGGGATCTTGGGTTTTACACCCATAGATCCCTCAAATTGCCACACAACTTGATAGGGCAGATAAGAAGAACATGGTGTGTTAGCCTTCATTAGTCAGGTCATGAGTTCAAGAACTGTGAGATAATATTAGACTTGCAGTATTGTGGTCAGCTTTGGTTGACTCATTCTAGGAAGGATATGGGAAGCTTTACAGAAAATGCAGAGGAGATTTACCCTGAATATGTGTGGATTAGAAAGCATATCTGAGCAGGACTGATTGAACAAACTAGGATTTTTCTCTTTGGAGAGAAAGAAATGAGAGGTGACTTGACAGAAGTATTCAAGATGATAAAAGGCCTAGACTGGGTGGACAGCCAGAGACTTTTTCCCAGGGAGGAAGTGACTAATGCAAAAGGGCAAACATTAATGTGTTGGGGTAAAGTACAGGGGGGCTGTCAGAGTTTTTTTACACAGGGAGTGGTAGGTGCACTATTAAGAGTGGTGGTAGAGCCAGATACATTAGGGGCAGGTCAGAGATGCTTAGACAGGTACATGGATGAAAGGAAAATGTAGGGCTATGTGGGAGGGAAGGGTTAGATTGATCTTGGAGTAAGTTAAGGGGCTGGCATAATATCATGGCTGACGGGCCTGTACAGTGCTGTACTTTCTATATGTTCTGTACTCTAACATCTCAGCATCTACTCTTCCAGTCCCTCTCAGAATCTTAAATGTTTAAATCAAGCCATGTCTCATTCTAATAAATTTCAAGGAATATAGACCCAAACTGTCTAGCCTCTCATTCCAGGGACTGGTCTCATAAATCTCATTTGGACTGCTTCCAGTGCTATTATATTCCTTGTTCAATTAAAGCAACAAAAACTGTGCACAGTATTTGGGTGTGGTTTCACCAACACCTGGCACAAATACAATATAACATGCTGTTTGCCTTTTTAAACTACTTCTTGGGCCTACAAAGATTCTGGTGGAAAAACTCAAGTCCAGCAGCATCTGTAGGAAGAAAGAGTTGTGGATATTTTGGGTCCAAAAAAAACCTACATCTGGACTTGTTGCACCTTCCTGCTAAATTATTATGATTCATATGTTGGATCACCTTTCAGACCTATCTCTTTTAGGAGATGCAGAAAGGCATTATAAGTACAATGGAAGAAAATTTATTTTGTAAGTTGCTTCTCCTGAAATTTATTGATAGCATTTGAGCTATGCTTAGCCACATTGGAAGCAGAAATCAGCTGAAGGGGCATTAACCTTTTTGAAAAGTTTCTTGGTCCTCTAACTCTGTTTACATTGGATGTTATTTAATAAGATGTATTACCTTCTTCGACACAGAATAACTTTTCTTGCAAGACATTGAAAGCAAAGTAAATGGGGAAATTGGTTTCTCATTGTCAGAGATACAGAGTAAAATGAAAGAGATAGCTATGCGTTCCAACCATAAAGGTCATTTCAACACATCGGTGCCTGGAGGCAGTGGAAGGAAAAAATGTGTACATATACAGAGAAAGTATTTTTCAGGCAGACGAGGAGGTGTAAGGCCATAATGAGTTAGATTGTGATGTCTTTATTTTATCATACTTGGGAAACTGTTATATAGCCTTATAACAGTGGATAGAAGCTAATCTTGAGCCTGCTGGTACGTGCTTTCAAGCTTTTCTATTTTCTACCTGGTCGGAGGGGAGAGAAAATGCCCAGGGTGGGAGGGGACTTTGATTATGTTGTCTGCTTTACCAATATACTCAGAAATATGGACTCTCACTTTGAGTCAAAGTTCAAAGTACATATATGTTGCTATATATTACACTGAGATATATTTTCTTGCAGGCATTTGCAGAAAATATACAACAAAATTTTATTTAAAAAAATTTTTAAAACAAAGACTGGCAAACAACCAATGTGCAAAAGAAGACAAACTGTACAAATAAAGATAATACTGAGAACATGAAGTTGAGAGAGTTCCTGAAAGTGAGCCTGTCAGTTATAGAATTAGTTCAGAGTTGTGTGAATGAAATTATTTGTGCCATTTCATGAATCTGATGTTCTAAGGGGAATTAACTATTCCTGAACCTAATGGTGTTAGCCTAACGTCGGTGGTGGGGAAACTGCTGGAGTCAGTTATCAAAGATGTGATAACAGCACATTTGGAAAGCGGTGAAATCATCGGGAAAAGTCAGCATGGATTTGTGAAAGGAAAATCATGTCTGACGAATCTCATAGAATTTTTTGTGGATGTAACTAGTAGAGTGGATAGGGGAGAACCAGTGGATGTGGTATATTTGGATTTTCAAAAGGCTTTTGACAAGGTCCCACACAGGAGATTAGTGTGCAAACTTAAAGCACACGGTATTGGGGGTAAGGTATTGATGTGGATAGAGAATTGGTTAGCAGACAGGAAGCAAAGAGTGGGAATAAACGGGACCTTTTCAGAATGGCAGGCAGTGACTAGTGGGGTACCGCAAGGCTCAGTGCTGGGATCCCAGTTGTTTACAATATATATTAATGACTTGGATGAGGGAATTAAATGCAGCATCTCCAAGTTTGCGGATGACACGAAGCTGGGCGGCAGTGTTAGCTGTGAGGAGGATGCTAAGAGAATGCAGGGTGACTTGGATAGGTTGGGTGAGTGAGCAAATTCATGGCAGATGCAATTTAATGTGGATAAATGTGAAGTTATCCACTTTGGTGGCAAAAATAGGAAAACAGATTATTATCTGAATGGTGGCCGATTAGGAAAAGGGGAGGTGCAACGAGACCTGGGTGTCATTATACACCAGTCATTGAAAGTGGGCATGCAGGTACAGCAGGCGGTGAAAAAGGCGAATGGTATGCTGGCATTTATAGCGAGAGGATTCGAGTACAGGAGCAGGGAGGTACTACTGCAGTTGTACAAGGCCTTGGTGAGACCACACCTGGAGTATTGTGTGCAGTTTTGGTCCCCTAATCTGAGGAAAGACATCCTTGCCATAGAGGGAGTACAAAGAAGGTTCACCAGATTGATTCCTGGGATGGCAGGACTTTCATATGAAGAAAGACTGGATGAACTTGTACTCGTTGGAATTTAGAAGATTGAGGGGGGATCTGATTGAAACGTATAAAATCCTAAAAGGATTGGACAGGCTAGATGCAGGAAGATTGTTCCCGATGTTGGGGAAGTCCAGAACGAGGAGTCACAGTTTGAGGATAAGGGGGAAGCCTTTTAGGACTGAGATTAGGAAAAACTTCTTCACACAGAGAGTGGTGAATCTGTTGAATTCTCTGCCACAGGAAACAGTTGAGGCCAGTTCATTGGCTATATTTAAGAGGGAGTTAGGTATGGCCGTTGTGGCTACGGGGATCAGGGGGTATGGAGGGAAGGCTGGTGTAGGGTTCTGAGTTGGATGATCAGCCATGATCATAATAAATGGCGGTGCAGGCTCAAAGGGCCGAATGGCCTACTCCTGCACCTATTTTCTATGTTTCTATGTTTCTGTGAGGCTTTTGTATCTCCTGCCCAGTGGTAGTCATGATGAGAGGGCATGGCTTAGACGGCGAGGGTCTTTGGCAATGGATGCTGTTTTGCTGCGGCAGCACTCCATGAAAAGGTACTAAATGATGGAATGCCTTTCACTGTGATTGTCTGGGCTGTATCCACCTCTTTCCTTTCCGCTCCTGGGCATTGGTTTTTCCATAGTAGGCCATCTCCACTCTGTAGAGGTTTGTCTCCACTCTGTAGACATGCCATATTTATGCAAAATTCTAAGGAAGTAGAGGTGCTGGCTTGCCCTTTGAAATGACATATACTGCATGTAATGGTGCCAAGACTGATCACCCGATATGTTGACAATAAGGAACGTAAAGCAATTGACCCTCTCCACCTCTGATCCCTTAATGAGGACTGCCTTATGATCTCCTGCTGCTTCTTCCTCTTGTCGATAATCAACTGCCTTTGAGTGAGAGGTGATTGTCGCATAACTCCACTAGATTTCCAGTCTCTCTCCTACATGCCAATTTGTCACCACCTTTGATTTGGCCAACAACAGTGGTGTTGTCACTGAACAAGTGAGCAGAAGAGGAGTCTAAGCACATGGTCCAGTAGCACACACACCTGTGCGAATGGTGAGAATGGAGGAGATACTGTAGCCAATCTGAACTAACTGGGGTCTTCCAGTGAGAAAAATGAGAATTTGCTTGCATAGGGAGGTCGTAGGCCCAGGTCTAATAATAGTATTGAATGGTGACGTGTAGCCAATGAAGAGCATCCTTACATATGGATCTACATTGTCCAAGTGCTCCATGATACGCTCAGCTGTGCCCACAACTCTGCAATTCCTTGCTGATAGACCATAAGACTTAGGCCATTCAGCCCATCGAGTCTGCTCTCCATTTTCATCATGGCTGATTCTGGATCCCACTCAACCCCATACACCTGCCTTCCCGCCATGTCCTTTGATGTCCTGACTGATCAGGAAACTATCAACTTCCACCTTAAGTATACACACAGACCTGGGCTCCACCACATTCCACAGAACATTCCACCGATTCACTACTTTCTGGCTCAAAAAATTCCTCCTTACCTCAGTTCTAAAGGGTTACCTCTCAATTTTGAGGCTGTGCCCTCTAGTTCTGGATACCCCCACCATAGGAAATATCCTCTCCACATACAGCAGATTGCAGTTAAATGGTTAAGATGTCGAGGATCCAGTTGCAAAGAGAGGTTTGGAGTCCCAGGTCTAGGAATTTGGAGATAAGTTTGCTTGGAATTAAAGTATTGAAGGTGGAGATGCAGTCAATAATCTATCGTCCAATGTAGGTATCTTTACTGTCCAGATGCTCCAGAGGGATAAATTTAGAGAGATGGCAGCCGCTGTGGAGAATTGCATTGGGATGAGGTTGTCTGGAATGCTGAGCTGATGTCTGTCATGACCACCCTCTTGAGTCACATCCTAATATTAGTTGTCAGATCCACTGGGTCGTGGTCAAAGTTGACATTTTGCCATATGGTCAACATGATACATTCCAAACATCACTGTAAATAAGAGAAGACAAAAGTAAAAGATGTTGGCACTTTCCAGCTGAAGGCTTGAAAAGTTGAAATTGTTATCAATGTATCCATGGCACCCACTACATCATCATATGCCAGTTTCCAACCGCCTGAAATCGAGGAAAAGCTTTTCTACAGTGGAGGAACTACCGCATGGAACATTCCCCCCCCCCCCCCCAGACATACAGGATTGACCTCTGGCAACAAACAGAAGCCAGAACCCCACTAAACAATACAGTTTAAAACCCCACAGAAATGTTGCCAGACGGGGCACTGCTTGACAGACGGAAGTGGTGCACTCTCAACAGAGCGAGAACGGGAGTTTGTAGGACAGGAGGCAATATGGTGAAGTGGGATTTAAAAACCAGTGAATCCTGTGAGGGTGGCGAAAGGGTTCAGAACATTGAACACATTCTGTGCAACTGCCCACTCTCACCTGATTTAGCTGACACTGACCTGCTCAACATCAAGCGAACAACAACAGAGTGGCTGGCTGTCAGGTTGACAAGCTATGATGATGATGATCAAAGTGCATATACATTACCATAACAACCCTGAGATTCATTTTCTTATGGACATAATAAATTTGTAGAATAATAACCATAACAGAATCAATGAAAGACTGCCCAAATTTGATGTTCAACCAGAGTGCTGAAGACAACAAACTGTTAAGGAAATCCAGGATTTTCAAGAAGGTATTGAGGCCAAGGTCTTGCAGCTTATTGATTAGTTTTGATGGGATGATGGTATCTCATGCTGAGCTGTAATCAATAAAGATGTATGCATCTTTGCTGTCCAGATGTTCCAGGTCTGTGAGATGGCATCTGCTGTGGACTTGTTGCTCTTGTAGGCAAATCGGAGCTGATCTAAGTCGCTTCTCAAGCAGGAACTGAAATATTTTCATCACCAACCTCTCAAAGCACTTGATCACTGTGGATGTAAGTGCTACTGGACGATAGTCATTGATGCAGGTCATCATGATCTTCTTAGGCACTGGTATAATTGAAGCCTGCTTGAAGCAGCTGGGTACCAAACACTGCCTAAGCAAGAGGTTAAATATTCTGGTGAACATACCGGTCAGTAGATCAGCACAGGTCTTTAGTACTTGGCCAAGTACCCAGACTGGGCCGGATGCTTTTTGTGGGGTCACCCTCCTGAAAGCTGCTCACACATCAGTCTCAGGGACTGAAATGATATAATCATAGGGGGATGCAAATAGTAGAGATATTTATCAGCAGTACTTTACAGAAGCTCTCTGGGTTACAAACACCTGACTTATGAGCAGCCTGTACATGCAAACTCTTGGGGAGACCGGTGGAGCGGATGAGTATGGATTTGCTGGCTGCTCTGGGGCTGCAAGCATCTTCAGCTGAGGGAATGAGAAACTTGCACTTGCCTTTTGTCTCCCACCCACCCCCAAGCTGCAAAACTTGGAGCTGGGTTGAACTGAGCAGAGCTGTGAGAGCAGCTGGTGGCCACTCTTTCCCCACCTGCTCATTCTCTCCAACTCTTTGTGACCTACCAGCAATCTGGCGGATGAGCAGTTCTCGGGAACTGGGGGCACTGTCTGAATTCATAATACATGTTGTAAGTATAATCGCTGTGCATCATTCTCTACATAAACCACCTAACCTTGGAGATACAAGCAACACACGCAAAATGCCAGAGGAACTCCTGCTGAAGGGTCTCGGCCCGAAACAGCGACTGTACTTTTTTACACGGATACTGCCTGGCCTGTCGAGTTCCTCCAGCATTTTGTGTGTGTAACCTTGGAGATAACTAAGTGTCCAGAAATGAGAGCAAACACCCTGAGAAGGTGATAGGGCTACGGAGATCGTGGCGCTCAGCTTCTGATGAGCCTTACCAGAAAGTTCAGGAGAACAGGTGTGGAGTTCTGTTTTGTTTGACTAGATAAAAGATACTTGGTTATATGTGTTGCATATTCCTTTTTTTTACTATTCAGGTAAATGCAAAAACCCTCGACCAGAGATTTGCATATATTCAGGTAACGTTTGTTGAACCATATTTTGATGAGACAGAGCTGCCAGAACGGAAGACCCACTTTGAGAGAAACCACAACATCACGCGATTCGTCTTTGAAACGCCGTACACATTATCTGGGAAGAAGCAGGGCGGAGTTGAAGAGCAGTGCAAACGGCGGACGGTTCTGACAAGTAAGAATGAGTTTGCCACTGTAAGGTAGAGACAGAACTACAGCAATGGTAAACACTTCAAAATGGGATAGTTCCACCAATTGACGATAGTCTGCCATGGCATTCTGAGCATTAATGGTGAACCAGAATTGTAAACACTAAGTCCAGTCTGGCAGATAAATGCAGAAGGTTAGCATTATGCTTTGAAGAAACATTATTTACAGTGCTGTTTCCTTTGTTCGGGCTCATTCAGTCCCCTGTATCCTAACTCCAACCCAAGAAGCAGCCTCGTGTATCTCCCCGGTACAATCGAATGTCTCTTGGTACACAGTCACCTTTGCTGCCTCTTTGCTTATTTATTGTAAACTCTTGTGACAAATATATGTTTGCTATTTCACGGGAGTGTACTCAAACTAAACACAAAATTCACATCTAGCCTCATGAGCTACATCCAAGGAGCTTTATAACAAACCATACAGTAATCAGCTACAGTCAAGTACGAGAGGTGATTGATAAGTTTGTGGCCTAAGTTAGAAGGAGTCGATTTTAGAAAACCTAGCACATTTAATTTTCCTACAGTTACACACTTAGTCCAGCAGTCATGGAGCATACAGATCCTTTCTTTGTAGAAGTCGGCGTCTTGGACCTGCAGAAGTGGTCCGCAGCTGAGGTGATTGATAAGTTCGTGGCCTAAGGTAGAAGCAGATGAGTTAATAACTTCAAACTTTCTGCATTTCCACTCACAGTTGAACTGCGCATGCATGTAATGAGAGCCGTATAACTCATCTCCTCCTACCTTAGGCCACGAACCTATCAATCACACCTGCTGTGGACCACTTCTACAAAGAAGGAATCCATATGCTCCAGGACCGCTGGACTAAGTGTGTACATGTAGGAGGGGACTATGTTGAAAAATAAATGTGCTAGGTTTTCTAAAATTGACTCCTTCTACCTTAGGCCACGAACTTATCAATCACCCCTCGTACGTATTCCTTGTCGTGTCAGAATTAACTCCATTCTCTTGTACTCCATACCGAAGGGAACTTGTCATTCCATTACCACCTTCCTTCACTATATTTATGCCCTTTGATGCTGACCATTCATTTGTATCCCTTGACTTTGTTTTACATCCACTATTCTGGATTGACTTTTCACCAGTTGTCTGTTCATCAAACCATTCTCTTTGTCATCTCCTGCTTTCCGTAACTTTCTGCTTTACTGTTGATCACAGTGGAAATCATAAGCAAATCTCTTCATCAGGACACCCTGTATTCATGGGGACAGTAGCGCACTGATTAAGTCATTGGACTAGCAGCTAGAATTGTACACTGATCATTCCAAGGACTAAGTTTAACCACTACCAAGGAAGCTAAGGAATATAAACTCAAATTTTAAACACTACCATCAGCAAAAATAACAATGAAATGAATGAGCTGTTTAAACAAAAGAGACATCTGGTTCACAATTGTCTTACTTTGAGGGCATCCGCCTCAGTTTAGGGGAATTAATGTTGAGCAATAAATGTTGGTATTGTAAGTGACGTTCACGTACTGTGTGCAGAAATAATAGTATTCAAACAGAACCCCACACAGAACCCTCCAACCGCTGTAACACATGTTCAATGTAACCATTACCTTTCTATCTCAGAAATACTTTGGATCCACTTTGCTACTTCGCCTGGGATTCCATTGGTCAATGTCCCAGTCGGTCATTTCACCAAGGACCCTACAATCAAACATGTAACCCTGATTCACACTGCTTGTTACTTCATAACATAATGCAATGATTAGAGGGAAACAGTTCCCTCAAAAAAAACATTTCTGCCCTGATTCATCTCTGCATTTTTAAATATAGATTTTATTCTGTCCTTCAGAACTTCTGATGATCTGTTCACACCAAAGTTGGACTTTGGGTCTGTCTCTCTGTGGAACTCTGCTACCTGTCTGCTAGTCTTCCAACACTGTCTTCAACTAGAGAGCACTGGCAAATGATGACCAGAGGCTGCTGTTTCCTCCCCTGCTTCTTTAAAATGTCATGCCTAGATTTTACCCTGGCCTAGTAATTTATACAGTTTGCAAGATAGAGGACTGAATATCTGTTTATTATACTTCACACCTTCCCCCCTTATCGTCAATGTCTACTACTTCTTCCATTCTTATGAAGAGTGAAGTATTGAGAATAGGCCAACCTGTTTGGAAGGACTGTTCTCTAGTCTCAGCATGGAAACAAGCCACTCAGCCCCTCATATTAATGCTACCCATCTGTATTTTCCAGCACGATCTGTTAAACGGAAAGAGGATTACATGGGAAATGGATCACCTTGGCATAAAGGTGATTTGTTTGCTGTGTAATCCTCTTCCCTTTTAACATATTTGGAAAGCAGGTTGGCATTTATTTTATTTTACCTATCTGCATTTCTTCTGCACACTTCTTGTACATCAATTTGATTCTTATGTTTCCTACCTGTATTCTAGTAAGTTTGTTGACTCTAAAGCAATTTTGGAGATTTTGATTATATAAAAAGAAAATAAAGTATGAAGTTTATCTTTGTTGCAAAAATCACAAGACTAGAAAATCTTTAAATGAAAATTTTGTGATTATAAGATTAAATTAAATTGCCACAAAATGAAGTTCTGTTGTTGAATCCTCTCACAATTGAGTGATTTACAAATCCTTGATCATTCTGGAAGTTTAAACTGCAGATGCTCAAAATCTGAGACAAAACAAAAACACTAATAGGTGAACAACAGGAATTCTGCAGATGCTGGAAATTCAAGCAACACACATCAAAGTTGCTGGTGAACGCAGCAGGCCAAGCAGCATCTATAGGAAGAGGCGCAGTCGACGTTTCAGGCCGAGACCCTTCGTCAGGACAGTGAGGCAGCATCTTTGGAGAGAGAAGCAGAGTTAACATTTCAGGTCATTAGGTCTAAAATCTTTTGTCAGTTCTGAACAAGGATGTCCAATCCGAAATGTTAACGCCGTTTCTCTCTCTGTAAACCTGCAGTTTTTTTGTTTTTGACTCAATTGACTAGTAGTGTATTTCTATGCTGGGAAAGACACTCCAGAGGGCAACTAAAGATTAAGCAATGTTTATGTGGGACTGGAATCAATTGTCAGCCAAACCTGGTTAAATTGGCCAGTATCCAAGCGGAATAATTGACAATTTATGAAAATTTGACAGCTTTTTGATTGCTTTTTAAGCAATAATTTTTTGTCTCAGAATAGTTAAATATACAATAACTTCCACGTGCCCTGATTCTTCAATATTTACTGCACAGTAACAAGCTCTTTGTCCCAACTTGTCTAAACTGACCAAGGTTCCTTCTCTACCTAAGCGAGCAAACAGGAGATTCTGCTGATACTGGAAATCTAAAGTAAAACATACAAAATGCTAGAGGAACTCAGCAGGTCAGGCAGCATCTATGGAAAGGACTTAGCAGTCGAAATAGACTATTTGTTTCCATGGATGCCGTTGGACCTGCTGAGCTCCTCAAGCGTTTTGTATCTGTTACTCCCACCTAAGCTGGCCCCGTGTGCCTGTATTTGGTCCAAATCCCTCCAAACCTTTCCTATCCATATACCTGTCCTAAAGAATTCTAAATATTATGTTACCCACTTCTACCACTTCCTCTGCCAGCTTTTTCCATATACTTGCAATTCTCTGTGTGGGAAAACTTGCCTTCAGGTCTTCTCTGAATTTAAACTTGTACCCTCTGGTATAGGTTTACCCAGAGAAAAAGATGTGACCATTCACCTTTTCCAAGTCCTCAAGATTTCTCAGGTCACCCCTCCACCTGCTACACTGACAGGAAAAAAGCCTGAAATATAAAGTCTCTCCTTGTAACTCAATCCCTCCAGCCCCACTTGTATGCCTCCAGCCCCAATTACATGCCTATGAAATTGTTTGAACCCTTTGCAACTTGATGACATCCTTCCTATAGCCACGCAACTAGAATTGAACACTTTGTGTGTGGTGTCACCAACATCCAGAACAAGAAATCCCAACTGTGTACTCAGTGGCTTAACCAATGAAGGCATGCATGCCAAGTGCCTTCTTCACCCTATCTACCTATGTCTCCAATTTCAGGAAACAATGTACTTCTATCCTAAGGTTTCTCTATTCTAAAATCATGCTTCAGGACCCTGCTATTTACTGTGAATTTCCTGCCCTGGTTTAACCACTAAATGCAACAGTTGGCACCTGTCTCAATCACACTCTGTCTACCATTCTTGGCGCACTTTCCCAGTAGATTCAAAACCTTGATCTAGACAGCCAGATGCTCCTGTTTTGTAATGTGGACATGATTCAAGACATCACTGTTCTCTCGCCAGAGCATTCTAGCTTCCATGACCTTCTCCACAGGAGAAATACTCATTTCAGACCTCACCTGTCTCCTGTGGCTCCACACATTGACAACATACTAATCCTTAAAGGAGTGTATTCTGTCCCTGGTAACCTTCTTATTCTGAATATACTTATGGAGCCTCTTCGGATTCTCCTTCACCTATCTACCAAAATTATCTTGCATCTTCTTTTTGCCCTCATGCATTTCCTCTTAAGCTATAAAGCAATACATATTTGTTTCAGAATTTATCTTTTGGTGGTGAATTTTTGGGCTGCTGCATGTGGATATGAACTGGCACACTCTGGTGAGCTACTTCAGACCTCTCAATTACCATTTGAGTGACATAACGACTGTAGCCCTTGAACCACAGAAGAGTTAATGCCATGTATCCAGCTGGATAGATACAGGTGGTAACAATTGTTATAGGATGATTCACCATTCGGTTTTCAGTTTGAGCCCAGTAACATATTCAGATTTATTCATCATTGAAACATACAGTAAAATCCGCCATTTCCATTAATATCTAAGGATATGCTGGGGACAGTCACAAGTGCTGCCACATGTAACATGCCCAGTAGTGAAAAGAAGCTTTCCTAATATATGAATTTCATATTTACAATCGGCTTTTGGGATAAATATTTGGCTTAAGTCCTTCTCATGGTGGAGCAGCCTGTAGTAATTGAACAGCTGATCTGTTTCCCTGATGGCCAGCTATTAGACCATTTGGTTTAGTCTCCACATCTCTGCCTGCAGTTCCAAGCCCAGCATAAGGAAGTAATTAGCTCCAGATACTTCTCCAGTTGCCTCAAAGTCTGATTGAAACGTTCTGCGGTGGGGTGACATGGTTTTGTTGCAATTGCCCACAGCAACACATTCCTTCCCATATGTGAAGAAACGGATTGTAGTCATGAACGAGCAGCAGGTCGAACTGAAGCCCATAGACGTGGCCATCGATGAGATGAAGGACAGAACGACAGAGCTTCAAAAACTGTGCAATTCAAATGGACTGGACATGATCCAACTCCAGCTCAAGCTTCAAGGCTGTGTTTCCGTGCAAGTGAGTACTGACCCAGCTGACATTCTTGACCCTGCTAACGTGGTTCATGCTAATCATGTACTAATATATAACAAGCATTAAGAGATTGATATTTTTGATGACCATGTATACTGCGTAGTTCTGGAACTTTCCCTCAGTTTCATTTACTGACACTTCTATTGCAGAAATGCCGACCATGAAGAATTTCTCCAACTCTCTTGGGTGGGATTTCTGTCTGACTCCTTTCATATTTTCTGGTTCCTTCCCATTTTTGAGCTAATTCTTCCTCTGAATATTGATTAGGTGGCTCCATAAACCTCGGAATCATCATAGCAACTCAGACCTAAGCTCTCTGGCCATTTTAACCCTTGCCAGCCCCTCTGCAGCATAAGGCTAGCTTGTTTTCTCACATTCCTAGTTCTGGAAAAAGAACCTGAAATGTTAAGTGTTTTTCTCCCCCCAGACACTAGTCGACCTGCTAAGTGTTTACAGGGTTTTCTGCTGTTCAGATGGGGAGGTATTAATTTTAAGGGTAGGAGTTTTAATGGGTCGGAAGTAGTTTTTCTGCCTTCCTGATTTCTGGAAAGTAGTGGATCCTGGTCAGATCTTGTTAGTGTATGTTCATTTTTCTTTTACTCCCCAGGAATGTCCTTAACCTTCACCTACACAGTCAGTCCCAAGGATTGTACTACTGAACTAATTTTCTTTCTCTCCAAGTTTGAGATCCCTGGCATTTTTTTTCCTAATTGTACCAGCTGGCAACATTCAGCAAAACTTGTTGCAAGATAAAGCGGTATTATCTGCAGTTTTCCATCAGTGGAGACAATAATTAGTTGGCTGCATCCCTGCAGCCCTTCCTGTGTAGTCAGAAGGATGGAGTGACTGTGCAGGTTGATGTGGGAGTTGTCACCGTGACATTCTGCTGCTTAAGATGCAACTCTGTGGTCAGTGACAAGGCAGGCAGCAAGTGCAGTATCTTTGTGTTCTTTTCAGTTATCCATAAACTTGTCGAGACCTATGCAGCATGCAATCAAGTCTTTCAGTCCATCACGTTCTCACTGACCATTAACCACTCACTTGCACTAATCCCATTTCATTCTCTCCGGGTTCCCATTGTTTTACCCCAGATTCTCCCTCACGCCTACACACTAGAGGAATTTACAGCAGGCGGTTAAGCTATGGACCCAAACAAAACAGAATCTGCAGATGCTGGAAATCCAAGCAACACAAACAAAATGCTGGAGGAACTCAGCAGGCCAGGCAGTATCTGTGGGGAGAAAAGTACAGTCAACATTTCGGGCTGAGACCCTTCAGCAGGACTGAAGAAAAAAAGATGAGGAGTAGATTTAGAAGGTGGGGAGGGGAGGAGGGGAGAGAAACTCATGGTGATGGGTGAAACTGGGAGGGGAGGGATGTGACCTACTGACCCATGTATCTTTGGAACATGGGAGGAAACTAGAGTAGACAGAGGAAATGCACACAGTTGCAGGGACAACATGCGCAGAACCCTACTCACTCTCATGCCACCCTAATTTGTTGGCACTTGAATAGAGTTAAATTGACCCTTCTGCCAGCTTATTCGCCTTTTGGGGACCGGATTCATTAAACTGACCTCCAATTGTTCCTTCCGGTGGGAGCTAAAGAATCTACAACTTCAGGAAGGTCAGGGAGTTCCCCTTGATGTGTAGATCCAACGTTTATAAAGCAGCCAAACATTGAAAGTACAGGAGACACAAGAGACTGCAGCGGCAGAAATCTAGAGCAGAAAGCCGAGCTGCAGGGCTGGGCACCTTCGGTGGAGGGAAATGGACGGTCTGCATTTCTGGCTGAAACCCTACATCACATCTGAAAGAGTGGAGGGGAGATGGTCAAGATAAAAAGTTGGAGTAAGAGCTGGCAGGCAGTAGATGGATCTGGGTGAGGAGTGGATGAGCAGGCGAGGGAGGGAATACTGACAGAAGGCAGAAAGTGATAAATGTACGCAGCAAAGAGCTGATGGAATCCAGTAAGAAATCAGGATGCTGAGTGGAATAAAGTAAGGGAAGGATGGTGGGCAGGTGGCCACAGTGGGAGTGACAGGAACAGAGGAGACAATGGGAGAAGTTTGCGTGAGTAGGTGTGTGGGGGAATATAAACCTGGAGATGAGGGTTGCGGGGGCTGGGGAGTGGGACAAGGGTCTGGAAAGAGGAGTGTTTTGGAAAGACGAGGAAAAATTAGAAGGATAGAGAAAAGGGACAAAGGGAGGAGCAGGTTATCTGAAATTCAAGAATATGTTTTTCATGTAGGCTGTCTAGGTGGAATACCAGGGGCTGCTCTTGATGGTTTTTGAACATACAGGAGCAAGCTATTTGGTCCTTCAGACCTGCTACCCCATTCAATGTGGCCATCCTGATCACCCACCATCTCCTGATCTCTGGCATAACATCCCTGATATGATATCCACTTTCCCCCTGAATAGACTTATTGACACCTTTGTGTCGCCACCCCCAGGGTGAGGGCATTTCTTCTGATCTTTGCATTTCATATCCGGTGTCCTGAGTACTGATCACTGCATTCATTGGAAACATGTTTCCTGTGCCTAGTATGAAAATTCCTATTCCAACTCATACCATTCTTTGAAATTCCTCTCCCAAACACCAATGAATATATGCTCAGTGGTCACTGAGTGTGAGGTCTGGTCTTCTGCTGGTAGCCCAAGGTTTGACATGGTGTGTGTTCAGTCAGGCTGTTCTGCACACCGCTGTTCTAGTGCCTGGTTATTTGAGTTACTGTCACCTTCCGGGCAGTTTGAACCAGTCTGCCCATTCTCCTCTGACCTCTCTCATTAACAAGGCATTTTCAGCCACAGGACTGCCACTCATTGGTTGTTTTTGTTTCTCGCACCATTCTCTGTAAACTCTAGAGACTGCTGTGTGTGAAAATCCCAGCAGTTTCTGAGATACTCAGACCACCCCGTCTGGAACTAACAATCATTCCACTGTCAAATTCACTTAAGTCACACTTCTTCCCCACTCTGATGTTTGGTCTGAACAACAGCTGAAGCTCTTGACCATGTCTGGATGTTTTTATGGTTTGAGTTGCTACCACATGATCAGTTGGTTAGATATTTGCATTAATGAGCAGGTGTACCCAATAAAGTGGCCACTGAGGGTAGTCTGAAGTGATATCATCTCTCCTCGTCTGCCACTTCTGACATCTCTACAACACTGGAACAGGTTATTTGATTACTTGTTTTATCGCGTGCTTTGCCCAAGTGATTCTGAATGGAAATTACATATCAGTTGTTTACCCGAGAGTGATTTAGGATATTGAGGGTCTGAAATGCACTAAATAAAGTCAAGGGTCCCTTTCAACACCACATACACCAATGATATTCAAGTTCAAAAAATCAATTTGAATTGAATTGACTTTATTACTTACATCCTTCATGTACACGAGGAGTAAAAATGTTTACGCTACGTCTCCGTCTAAATGTGCGATGTGTAATTTATAGTAATTTATAATAAATATTATGTACAACAGGATAGTCAATATAACATAGAAATACAGTTGCATCACCAAGTATTAAGCGGTCTGATGGCCTGGTGGAAGAAGCTATACCGGAGCCTGTTGGTCCTGGCTTTTATACTGCGGTACCGTTTCCCAGATGGTAGCAGCTGGAACAGTTTGTGGTCGGGGTGACTCGGGTCCCCATTGATCCTATAGGCCCTTTTTACACATCTGTCTTTGTAAATGTCCTGAACAGTGGGAAGTTCTCATCTACAGATGCACTGGGCTGTCTACACCACTCTCTGCAGGGTCCTGCAATTGAGGGATATACGGTTCCCATACCAGGCAGTGATACAGACAGTCAAGATGCTCTTAATTGTGCCCCTATAGAAATCTCTTAGAATATGGGTACCCACACCAAACTTCTTCAGCCATCTGAGGTGAAAAAGGCGCTGATGTGCCTTTTGCACCACACAGCTGGTATGTACAGACCATGTGAGATCCTCAGTGATGTTTATGCCGAGGAACTTAAAGCTGTTCGCCCTCTCACCCTCAGATCCATTGATGTCAATAGGGGTTAGCCTGTTTCCATTCCTCCTGTAATCCACAACCAGCTCCTTTGTTTTTGTGACATTGAGGGAGAGGTTGTTTTCTTGACACCACTGTGTCAGGGTGACGACTTCTTCTCTGTAGGCTGCCTCGTTATTATTTGAGATTAGGCCAATCAGTGTAGTGTCGTCAGCACATTTAATTAGCATATTGGAGCTGTGGGTGGCAACACAGTCATGGGTATACAGAGAGTAAAGCAGGGGGCTTAGTACACAGCCCTAATGGACACCTGTTGTGACGAGAATACACATAAAATTAAGATGTTTGCTGGCCTGGGCTAGCATCAGTGGCATCAGCAATTGGTCTGCCACCTGCCCTCAGGGGAAGGAGAGATAAGGAACAATGGAGCAGCGTCTGGAGATGTGTAATGAAGGGACGTGGGAGAGAGAGCTGTCTGGAGCGGCTCCCCCCTTTGAACCCTGAACTGTTTGAAGTGATGGACAGGCGATACCCCAGCAGGGGGATAAAAAGGGACAGGTTCGCTAAGACAGGACACACGCCACCCGAGGTAACGAGACCCTGGAAGCGGTGCGCCTCTCACGAGTGGGTGAGAAGTACCAGACAACGACAAGGGTGGAAAGGTACGATCAGCGGGAACCCGGTGTGTGTCCACCCTTGCCTGGGTGCCGGGTTCACTGCAGAGGATCGACCGCATCTGGAGAAGGGGTTACAGTCGGTGACCTCAGGTGACATCACCAAGGACCCGCCCAAAAGCTGTTTGTGAGCCATCTCGCTGGTCTGTGGGCCATCTCGCTGGTCTGTGAGTGAAGCAGTGTTCTGAATGATCAGTTGTTCCTATTCTATCTCTCTCTTCCCCCACGTTGTCCATCGCCATGGCAACGATTACTGCGAACTGAACTGGACTGAACTTTCAGTCATTTTGAAATTTGGTCATTTACCCCTAGACAACGATAGAGCTTGATTGATGCTGTTATCTTAATTCTGTGCACATGTGCGTTTATCATCGCTGAACTGTTGCCTTTATTATCCTTTCGATTACTGTGTTGCTCGTTTCTCTAATAAAACTTTCTTAGTTCTAGTACTCCAGACTCCAACTGAGTGATCCATTTCTGCTGGTTTGGCAACCCAGTTACGGGGTACGTAACACTGTGTTGAGGGTCAAAGGGGCAGAGGTGAGGGAGCCCACTCTTACCACCTGCCAGCGATCTGACAGGAAGTCCAGGATCCAGCTACACAAGGCAGGGTGAAGGTCAAGGTCTCTGAATTTCTTGTCGAGCCTGGAGGGAATTATGGTGTTGAATGCTGAACTCTAAGAACAGCATTCTCACATACGCATTCTTCTTCTTCAGATGCATAGGGACAGTATGTAGAGCTGTGGCTATTGCGTCATCTGTCGACCGGTTGTGTTGGTTGGTGAATTATAAGGGGTCCAGTGCGGGTCGCAGATGTAGTCCTTGACCAGACTCTCACAGTATTTGAATATTATTGAGGTGAGAGCGACAGGATGCCAGTAGTTCAGACCTGTTACCTTGGTCTTTTTAGGTACCGAACAATGGTGGAAGTTTTGAAGCAGGGGGCACTCTACCATTACAAGAAAATGATAGGATGTACTGTATCTAATCCTACATACAACCCAGAGACCCAGCATTGCTATTAAAACTGGAATGACTTAACCTCCTGACCAGGCTTCAAAACATACAAAACCTTCCTTTATTTTTACTAAATCTAGAGAATATTTTTTTAGCCAGATATTCAATTTATAGCTGATGCTTGACCATACATAACCTAAACACTGTACTAATGAATATATTTGGCTCTATTTTAGGTAAATGCCGGTCCATTGGCCTATGCAAGAGCATTCTTGGATTGCAGCAAATCACTCAAGCTCCCAGCCAAGAAAGTGAAGCAATTGAAGGACATATTCCGGTTAGTGAAGGAAGAGGAAAATTTACAAAATTGAACGTGGACCTAGCACACAACATGCTGTTAATGTCTTTGGTACAAAAAAATGGACTTCCTCTACTTTCCCCAAAGATCTTTACTAATTTCTCTTTTTAGCTTTATTTCCTTCACTGCCATTACCTCCCCCTCCACTCCTCCCCCACCCAGAAATCAGGAAAAGCTTAGAAATACTCAGTGGGTCAGACAGCCTCCATGGAGATTTTTTTTTTAAGTTTTAATGTTTCATATTAAAGACCTTCGATCCACCTGTTATCCAAAATTTACAAATCTCCATCTACTGCTAACTTGATGATAATCACCCTGGGAACAATAACATCATCAGAGGTTACTCCTCCCTGTGTTATGAACTGTACATAAAGAAATCAGATGCTTCATGCCTTATCGATCTCAAATACTAGTGCCTGCACTATAGATGATTACGTCATCTCATTAAGTGTTAATCAGTAACAATTACTGGAATATAAGTTGTGTGGTTTGCTAAATTGCATCATAAAATGCAGAGCCAGCAGGTTGAGGATTATATAAATGATGACAACTCATGTTTCTGCATAAGTTTAATGTGACTTTGTATTTCCTTTTAACATAGAAGGAGGCCATTTGGCCCATTGCAAATATGCTAGCTCTTGGATCCCATTCCGCAAGAACCCATTCTCTCACCTACTACCTACCATTAGTAATCTTAAATGGGCAACTAACCCATGAACCAGCTTAACTTTAGGATGTTGGAGGCAACAGGAACACCCAGAAGAAACCCACATGGTTACGAAGGGAACGTACAAACTCCACACAGACAGCGCCAGAGATCAGAATCAAACCTAAGTCTGTAAAGCACTAACTGCTGCAGGAGACCTAGTGAGAGGAGCAATGGGTGACATTGCTTTGTAAACAATGGCTTCAATACTGGGACCAGTGTCATCTTTCTTTGACAGAGTCATTGACAGGACAATAGTAAATTCTCTTCGAATCATCTGATAACTAGGTTATTGAAACTTAATCTATTATTGTTGCATTTCAAAGTTCAAAGTAAATTTATTATCAAAGTACATATATGTCACCATATACAATCCTGGGATTTAGATTAGATTATGAGGACACTCAGTCCTCGTTTATTGTCATTTAGAAATGCATGCATGCATTAAGAAATGATACAATGTTCCTCTGGAGTGATATCACAAAAAAAACAGGACAAACCAGAGACTAACACTGACAAGACCACATAATTATAACATACAGCAGTGCAAAACAATACCATAATTTGATAAAGAGCAGACCATGGGAACGGTAAAAAAAAAAGTCTCAAAGTTCCGATCAACTCCCGATAGTCCCCGATAGCAGGCAGCAGAAGGGAGAAACTCTCTCTGCCATAAACCTCCAGGCACCAACAACTGTCGATGCATTGGAAGCACCCGACCACAGCCAACACTGAGTCCGTCCGAAAACTTCGAGCCTCCGACCAGTCCTTCGACACCGAGCACCATCTCTGCCGAGTGCTTCGACTCTGTCCCAGCCGTCGAGCAACAAGCAAAGCCGAGGATTTGGGGCCTTCCCCTCCGGAAATTCTGGATCACACAGTAACAGCGGCAGCGAGAAAGGCATTTCAGAAGTTTCTCCAGATGTTCCTCCGTTCTCTCACGTCTGTCTCCATCGAATCAGGATTGTGCACAGCACCCTACTTGACAGATTTATCTTCTTGCCGGCCAACTCAATGTATAATAATTACCGTAAATGTGCAAAAGACAAGAAGAATGTGCAAATGCAAAAAGAAAGAAATATAATAATAAATAAATAAGCAATACATATTAAGAACACAAGATGAAAAGTCATTGAAAGTGAGCCCGTTGGTTGTGGGAGCATTCAGTGATGGGGTAAGTGAAGTTGACTGAAGTTATCCCCTTTGGTTCAAGAGCCTGGTGGTTAAGGGGTAATAACTATTCCAGAAACTGGTGGTTTTTCCTGATAGCAGAGCAACAATAGCTGATGATCTGGCTGCTGAGGGTCCTTGATGATGGATGCTGCTTTCATCTGACAACACTCCATAAAGATATGCTTAATGGTGGGGAGTGCTTTACCTGTGATGGACAGGGCTGGATCTACTACCTTTTGTAGGATTTTACATTCAATGTTATTGGTGTCTCCATACCAGGCTGTGATGCAGCCAGTCAATATACTCTCTAATTCACATTAAAAGAAGTTTGTCAAAGTTTTAGATGTCATGTAGAATCTTTGCAAAATCCTAAGGAAGTAGAGACACTGCAGAGCTTTCTTCGTAATGGCACTTACGTGCTGGGCCCAGGACAGATCTTCTGAAATTATAACACTGAGGAATTTAAAGTCACTGACTCTATCCAACTGATCCTCTGACGAGGACTGGTTCATGGACCTCTGGTTTCGTCCTCCTGAAGTCAATAATCAGCTCCTTGACCTTGCTGACATTGAACAAGAGGTTGTTGTTGTGGTACCATTCAGCAAGATTATCAATCTCCCTCTCTATGCTGACTCATCACCACCTTTGATTCAGCCTAGGACAGTGCTGTCATCAGCAAACTTGAATATGGTATTGGAGCTGTGCTTAGCCATAGTCATAAGTGCAAAGTGAGTAGAGCAGGGGGCTAAGCACACAGTTCTGTGGTGCACCTATGCTGATGGAGATTGTGGGGTAGATGTTGCCAATCCATACTGACTGGGGTCTGTAAGTGAGGAAATCGAAGATCCAATTGCACTGGGAGCTATTGAGGCCAAGGTCCTAAAGCTTATTGATTCGTTTTGAAAGGATGGTGGTATTGAATGCTGAGCTGTAGTCGATAAAGTGCATCCTGATGTATGCATCTTTGCTGTCCAGATTTGAGTGAAGAGCCAGTGAGACAGCATCTGCTGTGGACCCATTGTGCCAGTAGGCAAATTGGAGCAGATCCAAGTCACTTCTCAGCCAGTAGTTCATGTTTTTCATCACCAACCTCTCAAAACATTTCATCAATGTGGATGTAGGTGTTACTGGATGATAATTACTGAGGCAGGATACTACATTCTTTTTGGCACCAGTTTCAGTGAAGGCTGCTTAAAGCAGATGGGCACCTCAGGCTGCCAAAGCGAGAGGTTGAAGTGAACATACCAGCCAGTTGGTCAGCACAGGTCTTCTTTAGTACTTGGTCAGGCACCTAGTCGTGGGTTCACCCTCCTGAAGGCTGCTCGCACATTGGCCTCAGAGTCTGAAATCACAGGGTCATCGAGGGAGTGGGGCTGTGGGAGTTTGTGGTGGTTCCTCCATGTTTTGATGGTCAAAACGAGCATAGAGGCATTGAGCTCATCTGGAAGTGAAGCTCTGTTGTCACCTGTGTCGTGTGATTTTACTTTGTAAGAGATCATAGTATTAAAGCCTTGCCACAACTGTTGAGCATCCTTCATTAATTCAAACTTAGTCTGGAATTCTCACTTCGCCCACGAGATGGCTTTCCGGAGATCGTACCTGGATCTCATCAGACTTGAATGCCTCTGATCTGGCCCTCAGTAGATTGCAGATCTCATGGTTTATCCAAGGATTCCGGTTGGGGAAGATTCTAAATGATTTTGGGGGAACACACTCGTCTACAACTGATTTAGTAAAGTCTGTGACAACCGTGGTGTATTCAATTAGATCCATAGAGAAGTCCTTAAACATGGCACGGTCTACCGACTCAAAGCAATCCCATAGCCATTTCTCCGCACTTCCCATGGGTAATGGTGAAGAGAATTGCCCAAAGCAGATGTAAAGGAGATTTATTTATTGAAGTCATATTACATAGATAACCCCTAAAGCAGGGTTCACAACCTGAGGTTCATGGATCCCTTAGTTAATGGCATAAACAAGGTTGGGAACCCCTGCCCTGGAGCTTCTCTTCTATCTTCCTGAATTGAGCAGTAAGTGATTAAACATCCATGTGAAGCACAGGTTATTAACCATTCAATGGACATGATCAACTGGAGCTTCATAAGTCAAAGTCAAGTTTATTGTTGTATGCACATGTATTTGTTTGCACAAGTGCAATGAAAAACTTACTTGCAGCAGCATCTCAGGCACAGCATTCACATGAAAAACAGAAGTTATACACAATTTTTATCAGGAAGAACACAATTAGAACAAAAAGAAGTCAGTGCTAGTACAAAGTGGTTCTGGTGGTGCTAAACTGTCATGATTAAGGCTGTACTGGTACATTTAAGAACTGAATAGTCTTAAACCTGCTGGTGTTTTATTGCAATTGTTACTGGGGCATCAAGTTAACTCAGTAGTGTCTAAACCTAAAACAGAAATGTTTCCTTTGCCTGCAGGGAATTTGTTACAGTCTGCAGCCTTGCCCTGGATTTAAATGAGCGGCTGATTAAGGAGGATCAGCTGGAGTACCATGAAGGGTTAAAGGCCAATTTTAAAGACATGGTGAAGGAATTATCAGAAATCACCCATGAACAGGTGATGTGAACCAATAAATCAAATTCCTTTTGGAAGTTTTATACTGACCATAAAGGCCATGTTAATGATTAAATTTTCTTTTAAGTCATTTATTTGTACAGTCTTATGCAGGCTAGTCTGAGTGGGCGGTTCTATCGAGCTACAAATTCTGCATTGGTTCTTGCTCACGGAAAGAACTGTTTTGTCCCTCTGGACCTGAAGGGCTGTTGCAGTCAGAGCACCCACATCTCTCACCCTTATGCCCCTCACCTCGCCTATTTTTTTTTCCTCTGTGTCCCAGTTGGATTCAGACTTGTACACAGTACTTTTTGCTCAGTGCTCGTTCGGCAATCAGCATGGGTGTCAACACCAGAAGTGTCCAAATAGGTTTAGTTCTCGACTCCCTCTACCTCGTTAGTGCATTAGCCCTGCCTTGCAGATCCAGGGACCAAATTTCAGTCCTGAGCAGGGATGCTGTCTGTGGGGAGTTTTTGTGGGTTTCAGTTTTCTCCAACATCCCAAAGATATGCCAGCCAGTTAGTTCGCCATGGAAAATTACCTCTTGCTGTAAAGTGAGTGGGAAAGGGATCAAAGGGATGTAGATAGGCATCTGCGAGAGAGCAGGTTGCAAGTAGACAGAGAAATAAGGGGAGGGGACATTCTTGATTGGAAAGGGAATGAGGGATATGGGGAGAAGGCAGGAGAGGATAATTGGATCAGCCATGATGAAATGATAGAGCAAGCTCAATGGAGCAAATGGCTTAATTCTGCTCCTCTGTCTAATGGTCTAATGGGTGTGGAATTGATGGGATTATTCTCCTGGGAGCTGGCATAGATACAAGGAGTTGAAAATCATAGAATCATGATTATTCAGCCCAACTCATCAATGTGTGCCTGAGCTATTAGTACTTTCCTGCGTTTGGCCCATATTCATCTAAATCTTTCCTATCTGTGTACTATACAGATGCTTCCATAAATGCTGTAATTGTACCTGCTATACCACTCATTTTGCCAGCTCATTCCCTTGCCCCTCTACATTTTTCCCCTCACACTTTAAACTTGTGTTTTTGTTTTAGTTTTAGACACCCCTACACTGTGAAAAGAACTGTGACCATCCAATTATATAAGCTGCTCATGATTTCTAAACCTCAGTAAGGTCACCCCTCAGCCTCCTTTGCTCCAGGGAGAAAAGCCCAGCCAATGCCGTCTCTTTTTATAACTTAAGCTTACAGTCCTTAGTGAACCTTTTATGCTCCCTTCCTAGTTTAATGACATACTTCTTGTAGTATCGTGACTGGAACTGCACAGAATATCCCAGGTGAGCAGTGATGGGCATCAACCTTTGTATCTAACTGGATCCCATGTGATCTAACTGTCCAACCTTGTCAAAGTCATTGCTGAAGTACAAGTAGACAAGCTCGACTGCCCTGACTTTGTAAGTCCTCTTGGCCACTTCTTTAAAAAAACACACACTCTAATTTCTTAGACATAATTTTCTACTCTCAAGTCCATTCTGTCTATTCTTATCTGGTCTAACTGCAGGTTGATTCTGTCTCTCAGAATGTCTTGTACCGCCTTTCCCACTGCTACCACCAGCAATTTTCACATGACTTTCACATTACTGATGATAGGCTCTCAGCTTGTTATCCTTTGCTTGTCTTTGCAGCCCTTCTTAAATAAAGGCACAATATTAGTCACACACATAAAATGCTGGAGGGATGCAGCCTGATGAAGGGTCTAGGCCCGAAACGTTGACTGTTTACTCTTTTCCATGGATGCTGCCTGGCCTGCTGAGATCCCCAGCATTTTGTGTGTGTGTTGTTTTGGGTTTCTAGCATCTGCAGATTTTCTCGTGTTTCTAATTTACAACATAAGCCACCCTCCGGTCTTCCTGTGCATCACTCTTGGTGAATGGTGATTCAAGTGTCTCAGCAATTTCATCCCTGGTTTCAGACAATGTCTTGGGCTGTACTGTGTCATAATAACTATGGAAGCTTTTCAGACAGAATTGATGTGGTGAGTGTACATATATGGTATAGTATAGTCATTCTTTATTGATCCCAGGGGGATATAGGACAGAGAATATGGCCCATTCTCTGAACACTGACCTAAACACATGTTCAAATATCTCTATTGCATCTGGAGAATTTGAATTTAGTAAATAATGTAGTATTCTTGAGAGAAGGGTTCGGCACATGTTCACTCAGTCTGCCCAGCTGTGTGGTTGGTCTTTCCTTCCCTCTGAAGTGGCTTCACAAACCATACAGGAGCTGTCCAAGATGGGAGAGACATGCAGTAAAACACTGGGAAGAACTTACAAGGAGGAGAGAGAGAGAGAGGTTGGAGGATTAGGGTAAGGCAAGAGAAGGAGAGAAGGATATTGGAGAGATAAGCAAGTGAGGTCAGTGCATGCTTTAGGAACACAACAAGGCAGATTACATGTTCTGTAAATCAGGAAGTGAAACATTTTTATGTTATAACAGGAAGGAGAGGTGATGTTACATAAAGTCAATGTTCAGGGATAGGATGCCCCAAGATTCTTGCTGCTCTGTTCAAACCCAAGGTCAAGGCCAAGGCCAAATATATTCTGGAGTGGAGAATAACAAGTATGTTTCCGTTGAGCGCATCTTTGTTAGATTCATCAGCCAAGTTCTGCCAGTGGTGTGAAGAAGTTGTTTTATCGTTCACCTTTGGGAATGAATAGGAATAAACATGCAGGGCTCTGAAGAGAGGGGTAGGTAGTGGGACCGGCTGAATTGCTTACATGGCCAGATAGCCTCCTTTGGTGATGTAATGCAAGCTTGCCTCTGCTAATGATGATCTTAAATGCCAACTGTGAAGTTCCTGACAACATTAACAGCATTTTGTATATCAAATTTGCTCTTCTCAAGTGTTTAATACATGTTGAAGTCTTGGCTTGTCTAAACTTGGTACTGCCAAGAAAGTAACTACAGGGATAGGTTGAGTGAGGTAATAATTTGAGATCCAATTCCTTTTTCAACTTGCACCTAACCTTCCGTTAACAGTGGGCTTAGCTCGCAGTTTCTGATGTTTATTGTGGCATGCAAAGCAGCTCTTTGTGCACTGTTAACTCCAGATACTCACCCTCACAATGAACAATACTGCCTGTCAGTCTGCACGGTACGTTTTGCATCTGCCTCTCTCTGCATGCTATATCTCGATCTAATAATAATGTTACATTTGCTTAATGAAACTAACTGGCATGTCAAAGTTGAATCCTTGAATTTGCAGATGACCACTCTGTTGGAAGTTCATTAAAAGCAATTTAACTAAACTTTCAAACTGTTTTGAATTGTGGGAATACACCATAGTGAGGTAAACCAATGAGCAGTGACGATATCTGTCCTTCAGGCTAAACAGGTCAATGTTTCATCACAAATAAGAGTAATGTTAACTTCTTATCAGGAAAGTAGGTTTCTGGAAAAACTGCTACATTTACTGGTCTCCAGTTAGATTAGATTATGAGGACACTCAGTCCTCATTTATTCTCATTTAGAAATGCATGCATTAAAAAAATGATACAATGTTCCTCCAGAAAGATATCTCAGAAACACAGGACAAACCAAGACTAACTGACAAAACCACATAATTATGGAGGGAGGAGAAGATGGCAGCGCGACGCAGCTCGCAGCGGCCACTCCGGTGAAAGATATCTGTTATCTGTCAAGTAGGGTGCCGTGCACAATCCTGATTTGATGGAGACAGATGTGAGAGCACGGAGGAACATCTGCTGAAACTTCTGAAATGCCTGTTTCGCTGCCGCTGCTACTGTGTGATCCAGATTCTCCGGAGGGGAAGGCCCCGAGTCCTCGGCTTTGCTTGTTGCTCGGCGGCCAGGGCGGGGTCAAAGCGCTCAGCAGAGATGATGCTCGGTGTCGGAGAGCTGGTCGGAGGCTTGAAGTTTTCGGACGGACTCAGAGTCGGCTGCAGTCAGGTGCTCCAATGCATCAGCAAGTTTGTGGCGCTTCCGTCTGCGTGAGATGATGGGGCTATCGGGACTTGAGACTTTTTTTACCGTGCCCATGGTCTGCTCTTTATCACAATTACGGTATTGCTTTGCACTGTTGTAACTATATGTTATAATTATGTGGTTTTGTCAGTTAGTCTTGGTTTGTCCTGTGTTTCTGTGACATCTTTCTGGAGGAACATTGTATCATTTTTAATGCATGCATTTCTAAATGACAATAAACGAGGACTGAGTGTCCTCATAATCTAATTATAACATATATTTACAACAATGCAAAGCAATACCATAATTTGATAAAGAGCAGACCATGGGCACGGTAAAAAAAATTCTCAAGTCCCGATAGCCCCATCATCTCACACAGACGGCAGAAGGGAGAAACTCTCCCTGCCATGAACTCCAAGTGCCGCAAACTTGCCGATGCATTGGAGGCGCCCGACCGCAGCCGACTCTGAGTCTGTACGAAAACTTGGAGCCTTCGACCAGCCCTCCGACACCGAGCACCATCTCTGCCGAGTGCTTTGACCTCGCCCTGGCCGACGAGCAACAAGCAAAGACGAGGACTCGGGGCCTTCCCCTCCGGAGAATCTGGATCACACAGTAGCAGCGGCAGCGAAACAGGCATTTCAGAAGTTTCAGCAGATGTTCCTCCGTGCTCTCACATCTGTGTCCATCAAATCAGGATTGTGCACGGCACCCTACTTGACAGATAACAGATATCATTCACCGGAGTGGCCGCTACAGGCTGCGTTGCATCACCATCTTCTCCTCCCTCCATAGTGAGGTACCCCAATGAGCAGTGACAATATCTACCTTGGGAATGTGGGATTTCACTGCAGTCCAGAGCTGAACATGGTCTTGAACTGCTTTAATGAGAGAGAGCAACTTAACCCAGCACTGAGAAAAGAGCAGTGTTATACATTCAGGTCTGGATAGTGTGTGACCTCAAGGGGACCGGGACAAGATTGAAGAGGTGTCACTGAAACAGCTTTGTTAGTTCAGTTGATGGGTGGAGTGTCCACTGTCAAGGGTCCTGAACATGGTGTCAACCAGCTTCCTGGGTGTTGTACATCCAAGTGAATGGCAGCTCTTTTAACACATTCCTAAATGAGGCCTTGCAGAAAATGGCAGAGGTTTAGAGGCAGTAAAATAAGAAACATCTCTCAAAATACTCAGACTGTAGCAATCTTTCTAATGGATTCAATGAAGCTTCTAGTCAGTGATGAGATCTTCCACTTGCCCTGTCCTCAAGACTTGCATAGTACTGGTGGTAATGTGGGCCAGGTTATAGAGACTAGTCATCTGATGTTTATAGGGAAAGAGATGCCATGCCCACTAACCACAGGCATTCATTCAGAGTTGTGATCAGAGCTGAATGCAGTCCAATGGTTCACCAATGAGCCATGACCCATGCACCCCATCAGAAAAGAAAGTTCATCATTAATGCAAAAAGGTGGTTGAACTGAGAATATACCTGGTCAATGTGAATGACCTTTCAGAATTCTACAGGTCACGTATATTCTGAATTACCATGAGCTCAATCCTAAACCGGGGGTCGAGAGTAGGTCAGAATGTTTATGGATCGAACCAACAATGCACATTTGTGGAATATCATTTAAACCTGTGGAATATCACTTCAATCTTTCTCGTGTTTATAAGGCCCAGTTACAGGTCCACCTTCACCTGCCAATCAGGATGAATACCTGATGTCTAATTTAGATTGAAAGAAGGACTTCTGTTTACCTGCCCCAACGTGTGTAATCAAATTTCAGTAAAATAAATATCTGCATCACGTATTTTTATGCCAATGTCCCAAATTTTAGATTTTCTCTTCACTGCCTTTATTCTAATCACTTTTGTTGAGCTTTCCTGCCTTCCGTGCTTGCATTTATAAGAAGCCTTTAAATGCCATGGTTAAGAACCTTTTAAAGGATAACTCTTTGCTCCATGAAGAAGCACTAAGGATTACTTACAGGTATCTGAAGGGACTTAGGCTAATAAATGGCAGATGGAGTTCAATCCAGATCAGTGTTAAGTGCTGTATTGTGGGAGCACTATTGTGACTAGGATCTTCACTGTAAATGGGAGTTTGGAGAGAATCGAGGAACAAAGAGATCCTGGAGTATAAGAGCAGGTCCTTGAAGGAGGCAGCCCAAGTGAATAACATGGCTGAAGCTTATGGGATATTGGCCTTCATTAATCAAGGTAATGAATACTGAAGCAGGGAGATTATCTCCAACCTCATAAAATCACGGTTATATGCAGTTCAGGGAACCTCCCTTAGAGTGGCTGCAGAGGAGGTTCAGCAGGATATTGCTGGGGGAGTGATTCAGTTATGAGGTCAGATTGGAGAAGCTCGGTCTGGTCTCCTTGGAGCACAGGAAGTTAAGAGGGGATGTGACTCAAGTTTATAAAATAGCAGGATATAAATAGGGTAGACAACAGGAAAAATTTCCCCACGTGGACAAAATGAGACAGCATAGATCTAGGATAATCAGGAAAACAGTCAGAGCGAATGTAAGTGATCCTTTTTCGTCTAGGAACTGGTAAGTACTGCTCAAGAAACTGGTTGAAGCTGAATCGCTGACATCATTCAGAAAGTTTCTAAGTATGGACTTAGGCATAGAAGGGTTTAGGCCGAATACTGGGAAATGTGATTGGGTGCACGCTAATGAGCTTGTATGTGGTGCATCAAATTGCCTGTTTTTGTGCTACATGACACTGCGATTAATGTTGCATCTGAAAGAATGTTTCTGCAGCAAGGCAGCAATGAACGATGTGTCAACCAAAATCTTTGAGCTCGATCTTCCACACATTTGAACTATGACCTTTCACTTTGCAAGTTGGCAAGCTTCTCTGCTCAGACCGTTCCAAAACAGGAACTACAATAAGAAAAACACACAAAAAATTCTGGTGAACGCAGCAGGCCAGGCAGCATCCATAGGAAGAGGTACAGTCAACGTTTCGGGCCAAGACCTTTCGTCAGGACTAACTGAAAGAAGATATAGTAAGAGATTTGAAAGTGGGGGTAGGGAGGGGAGATCTGAAATGATAGGAGAAGACAGGAGGGGGAGGGATGGAGCTAAGAGCTGGAAAGTTGATTGGCAAAAGGGATATGAGGCTGGAGAAGGGAGCGGATCATGGTATGGGAGGCCTAGGGAGAAAGAAGCGGGGGGGGCGGGTAAAAACCCAGAGGAAAGGCAAGGAGTTATAGTGAGAGGGACAGAGGGAGAAAAAAGGGGGAAATAAATAAATAAATAAATAAGGGATGGGGTGCGAAGGGGAGGTGGGGCATTAACAGAAGGTAGAGAAGTCAATGTTCATGCCATCAGGTTGGAGGCTACCCAGACGGAATATAAGGTGTTGTTCCTCCAGCCTGAGTGTGGCTTCATCTTTACAGTAGGGGAGGCCGTGGATAGACATGTCAGAATGGGAATGGGACGTGGAATTAAAATGTGTGGCCACTGGGAGATCCTGCTTTCTCTGGCGGACAGAGCGTAGGTGTTCAGCGAAACGATCTCCCAGTCTGCGTCGGGCCTTGCCCATATATAGAAGGCCACATCGGGAGCACCAGACGCAGTATATCACCCCAGCCAACTCACAAGTGAAGTGTCGCCTCACCTGGAAGGTCTGTCTGGGGCCCTGAATGGTGGTGAGGGAGGAAGTGTAAGGGCATGTGTAGCACTTGTTCCGCTTACAAGAATAAGTGCCGGGAGGGAGATCAGTAGGAAGGGATGAGGGGGACGAATGGACAAGGGAGTCCCGTAGGGAGCGATCCCTGCGGAAAGCAGAAAGATGTGCTTAGTGGTGGGATCCCGTTGGAGGTGGCGGAAGTTACGGAGAATTATATGTTGGACCTGGAGGCTGGTGGGGTGGTAGGTGAGGACCAGGGGAACCCTATTCCTAGTGGGGTGACAGGAGGATGGGGTGAGAGCAGATGTGCATGAAATGGGAGAGGTGCGTCTGAGAGCAGAGTTGATAGTGGAGAAAGGGAAGCCCCTTTCTCTTAAAAAAAAAAGGAGGACATCTCCTTTGTCCTGGAGTGAAAAGCCTCATCCTGAGAGAAGATGCAGTGGAGACGGAGGAATTGCGAGAAGGGGATGGCATTTTTGCAAGAGACAGGGTGGGAAGAGGAATAGTCCAGGTAGCTGTGAGAGTTCTGGTAGCCTCCAACCTGATGGCATGATCACTGATTTCTCTAACTTCCGTTAATGCTCCACCTCCCCTTCGTACCCCATCCCTTATTTATTTATTTATTTCCTCCTTTTTTCTTCACTTTTTTCTGTCCCTCTCACTAGAACTCCTTGCCCATCCTCTGGGTTTTCCTCCCCTCCCCCTTTCTTTCTCCCTAGGCCTCCCGTACCATGATCCTCTCCCTTCTCCAGCCTCATATCCCTTTTGCTAATCAACTTTCCAGCTCTTAGCTCCATCTCTCCCCCTCCTGTCTTCTCTTATCATTTCAGATCTCCCCTTGCCCTCCCACTTTCAAATCTCTTACTATCTCTTCTTTCAGATAGTCCTGACGAAGGGTCTCAGCCCGAAACGTCGACTGTACCTCTTCCTATAGATGCTGCCTGGCCTGCTGCATTCACCAGCATTTTTTATGTGTGTTGCTTGAAATTACAGCACCTGCAGATTTCCTCGTGTTTGCGTTTTTAAACTACAATAAGAAGTTCCTTTGGAATGTCACCAGACAAGATCTGACACCATGCTTCGTGAGCCAACATTAGCTCAAAGGGAATAGGTTTTAAAGCCTCTTAAAGGAGGAAAAAGACGTTGAGAGGTGTAAAAAGAAAGGCTCTTGAGGGATTGCAGTTGCTGGAATCTAGAGGTACAAATATATGCTGGAGTTCAGCAGGGGAGCAGCATCTGTAGAAGGAAAGGGATTGTCAATGCTTCAGGCCGAAACCCTGCATCAGAGCTATAACAAACTCAGAATCTGATATCTGACTATCAATGAGGGTAGTGAGGAGGAAGGCCAACTAAACACCAAAGTTCTGGGTTGAAGTTTGGATATTTGAAACAGTTGAAGGAAAGTATTGAGTAGGGCAGGGATACAGATATGAAATGATTCTAATCCCATGATTAGAATATTTTTAGTTTGTATCCTGTTTGAACAACTACTGGAACAACCAAAAACATTTTCAATCGGTCTTGTGTAAAGCTGAAAACATAACTATCCAGACAGCAAAGCAGGTGTGAAATTGATGCAGAGGGAAAATGTCTATCATCTTGCCACTCTGAGAAAGCTGTTTTAACCAGTTCTGCGTCCACCAATGGGATAATTCAGGCTTCAATTGTCATGTGTGTAACACAAAAAAGCGGAAATGATTTCCTCCTTGGTACGATTATGGAACTCCGAGCAGAACACTGTTGTGTTTTCAAATCTGGCTTTGTTTTCAGAAGTATGTGAGCTAGCTGTGTGTACAGTGTGTGATATCGGTGACTTAGTTTTGAATATTCTCTTCCTAGGTGAGAGGGGCTATTCAAAGTGTGAAACTCTTAGACTTTTTTCAGACTGAGGGGAAGGGTTGGGAAGAGCAACAGTTGAAGGCAAAGTAAGGAAAGCAAATATATGGAGTTGAGATGTAGTTTTGGTCATGATATACTTGAATAGTGGATCGAGGTCTGACTTGTCCATTTAGTATATTTCATTTTCACTGAACTTTCCATGTACCTAAGACCATTACCACACATTACTCAGCTGTTTGCAATGTTGTGAAAGTTATTAACCTTCTGATCTCTCCTTTATTTCAAGCATGCTGGCTTATTATGAAGTGCTGAAGAAATTAATGGGTAAATGCATTCCATAATTTCTGCATCGAGTGTAAGAGTGGCGAGGGAGGGAGCTTTGTAAATACATTTCCAGTAAATTCCCCTCACTAAGCACTGTCTTGACTCTCAGCTCCCCAAGTTGCTCATTGTACACTATGTCCTCCTCAAAACTGTGGCTGATCCTGTCTGCAACCCCAGCCATTCCACTGAACCTTTGGTAGCTACAGCATCCCCTTCCTTGAATAAGATTCAGGTAGTTCTGCAGCTGTCACCCTTCATTTAACTGACATGGAAGCTGGGGAGTATGCTCAGTACTTGCCAGATGGGCCATGGCAGGCAGGTGTTGGGGAGGTTCCTTTTTGCGGGCCAGCATGCAGCCAATCCCATTCAAGATTGAGAGTGAGCCCCTTTGCAATAATTTGGGGGAACTAAAGAGCTGATTAAATGTCAGTGACCATCTTGACATTTGACAAAGGATCTTCTTCCTAAACTCTGTTGTAAATGATTATAAACTATGCTATTTCAGCAACTTGTTGATTCCAGCCTGTCTTGGAACTGTGTCTGTTTTCTTTTCTCTCACCCCCGCCCTCTTGTAATTCAAGATGCTGGCAGAAGATGAACTGGTGACGTCCCATCTGAGGAACTCGCTGCATGTTTTCAGTGCAATCAGTGGAACAGCCAGAGGCCACTCCGCTTTCCCCTCGACACTCTGACACCCACCGCCAAGCAGAGGTGCTGCCCAGTCTTAATGGATCTTTTCCTCACAGAATGGAAAGCAGGGCTGGATTGTTGGGACGGTGTGACTTGAACTTTGAACTTTGCACTGCAGGGCTTCAGACTTTTCCCACACTGGCTACCCTGCATCCTGATCACCCTCTCAGCCCTCCCTTGTAAGAAAAGTGCTCTTCAATCCACACACCCGGGCCTTACAGGACAGCGCGATGCCTTGCACACTGAAGAACCTTATCAGGACGTCTGTCTGCACTGGACTTGAGATTTACAGAACTGTGGATTTGAAAATAATTGATTGGGTTGGAACACCAATCCCAAACCGAATATTTAAAGGTGGCCAATTCTTTTCCAAAATGTACAGTATAAAATAGAAATAGTATCTCACATCTGTATGTCAAATTGTCATCTCAAATTGTTGTGTATTTAATTTGTAACTGTGAGTAGCAACACACTGCAATCTATAGTGTACAAAAATCCTTAAATATATTCATTGTTTTATATACAGTATATTTCATATGGAGTTTACTTATTTTTCTGCGAAGGGAGTGAAGCAAAGTTTTGTTGCTAATTGAATAACAGGCCATTGAATTTAAATCCCCTCTCAACCTTTCTTGGTGTTGATAGAAATTCTCCTTGGGTGCTTTAATATCTCTGTAGGCTTTGGTCATGTTTGAGGTTGTTGACATGCTGGCAGAGAATTGCCAGGATAAAGTATACCTTGTGAACCACCACTCACCAAAGTTCTTTGCCAGAGGAATTGCCCCGTTCCCTTTGCCTCGTCAGAGGTTATTGAGTGAATGAGGAACTTGGCCGTTATGCTGTCCTCGGGGAGTGTCCTAGATACAACTCCAGTACTCTGACCTGACCATGTTCTCAGGAAGACTATGTCATAACGGTATCTGAAACTCTCAAATTGAAGGGAGGACGTTTAAGCATCTGGATGGATTTAGGAAGAAGTGGGGAGAACCCTGCTGTTTATCGAATAGTGCTATAGGGTCTTTCAATTTTATAAGTGTCTACTTATAAAATTCAACAAGCCTGCGCCTCCAGCAGTGTACTACTGAACTGCCCCAATCAAAGACTCTCAATCCTCAGAGGTGTGATTGAATCTTTGAAGTGTTGACAATAAGCCAAAGCTGAAACTTAAAACCCTGTCTTATTTTTTGTGTTCTACCCTTTGTTTTCTCTTATTCTTATCAGCCTAGGAAGGTCTGTCTTCTCTGATTTGACAATGATCTATTGGCCATGGGCTAATGTAAGAGTGGTTGTCTGGGACTGATGTATAAACAGTGAAACCAGCAGCCAATTGGTTCTAGGTGAATCTCAAGACAAAAGAACATTGGTGTGTAAAAATGGAAGTGGTTCCAACTATTGCAGATTTTTAACAGTTACACAGTAGGTGAGGCGAGGCAAGTGTAACCTACTTGATTATTGATAACTGAAGTCTTAGCGCTCACTGAGTTTAAATATTGATAAAAAGAACAGACAATATTGTAGGGTGAAAGGAATAGAGTGAATATGAAAATAGTAAGGACTCCAGCACTACACGTTCAATATGGAAAATCAAATGAAATTCTGAGGTAGACAAATGTTAGGACCCGCAGCAGCACGTCTACCCTTTGATCTAGTTTCACACCATTCTGAATCATGGCTGCATTATCTGTCTCTCTCTACTATTTTACACGATATTCTTACCCAAATAAAGCTTCTCCATCTCAATCTTGTAAACCTATTTGGCTTCAAATACCTGTAACTTTTCTGGAAAAGGAAGATGCAAAATTCTACTGCTTAACTCAACTTCTAACAATGTGACCCTTGCTCAAGGTACTCCCTACTAAGGAAGCTATTTTTCTCCTTGTAATGTTTAAAGATTTAAGTTAAGTACTGTTTAATTTCTTGGCCCAATCCCATAAACTGGCAAATGCAAATCAAAAGCGTACTAGAAATCTGAAAATGTCTTAGACATGAAATGTTAACTGTTTCTCTCTCCGCAGGTGCTGCCTGACCTGCTGGTTGTTTCCGGCATTTTCTTTGTTTATTTCATAAACTGATACATGGGGAGTCCAGTTGTGTATCTTTCGGGGAAAAACTGATTTTCTCTGTCATCTATGTTCCTTTGGTGACAACGCTTGAGCAGTGATGCGGCTGTTAGCATTACCAGCTCACAGCTTATACAACCCGGATTCAACTCTGATGCCAGTTGCTGTCAGATTCGGGAGATGGCTTGAGCTGATGGGAACAGTGGAGGAATGAGATCTGATGTGTGGGTACGAAGTTCCTACAGGATTTGAACAAAATCGCTTTAGACTTGATGCTTTTCTTGATGAGAGTATCTGAAAATGGAGGCAATCGAATCTTAAAATAAGGGTTAAATATTTGGAGCAGAGATTAGCAGAAATTTCTTCTGCCAAGACAATGGAGTTCTCTACCCAAGAGTGCTGTGGAAGCTCTGTTGCTGAATGTATACATTACAGAGGTTGATGAATTTTTAGATCCTAAGGGAAAAATGTTTGGTAAGGAGAGTGCCATAAGGAACAAGATCAGCCCTGAGGGGCTGAAAGGCCTAACATTGAGTACAAGAGTTGGGAACCCATTGCAAATGTTGGGACATCATTACAGCTGTACAAGACATTGGTGTGACTACACTTGGAATACTTGTGAAATCTGATCCAGTCTTGATGCATCATCAAGGTGGTGAGAGGCATTGATCATGTGGATAGCCGGAGGATTTTTTCCAAGGCTGAAATGGCCAACATGACTGGGGATAGTCTTAAGGTGCTTGGAAGTAGATACAGGAGGGATATCGCAGGCAAGTTTTTCACACAGAGTAGTGGGTACGTGGAATTCACCGCTGGTGACAGTGGTAGAGGCGGATAAAATAGAGTCTTTTAAGAGACTCTCAGATAGGTACATGGAGCTTAGAAAAAATGGAGGGCTATGAGGTAGAGAAATTCCAGGCATTTTCTAGAGTAGCTTACATGGCCGGCACAATATTGTGAGGTGAAGAGCCTGTAATGAGCTGGGTTCAACTGGGTAAAGGAATTTTGCTGTCACACTGGAAAGGATGCAGAAAAGATTCTCAAGGGTGTTACTGGGACTGGAGGGTTTGAGTGAGAAAGGGACAGGATAGGCTGGAGAGTGGTTTCTCATGGATTGTTCAAGTCTTAGGAGTGACCTTAGAGAAGGGGTTCCCAACCCTTTTTATGCCATTAAGCAACGGGGCTGTGGTCCCCAGGTTGGGAACTCATGCCTTAGCGATTTATGAAACAGTGAGGGAGATAGGTAAGGTAACGATCACATCCTTTTGCCAAGGCTGGTAGAGTCTAAAACTAGAGAGTGTAGGCTTAAGATGAGAGGGAAAGATTTAAAGAGGACCTGAGGGCAACGATTTCCTCACTGCAAGTTTCCCCATATAAACCAATGTAGATGTGGTAGTCCATTTTCTTCACAAAGGATGAGAGGGAAAAGATTTGAAAGGCACCTGAAGGGGAAATTTTTCCACACAGAGAGCCGTGAGTATGTAAAACGGCCTGGCAGAGAAACGGATTAACGCAGGTACAACTCAGAGTTTAACCGATATTTAGAAAGTTATGTAGATAGGAAAGGTTTAGAGGGACATGGACCAAATGCAGATATATGAAACTAACTCAAGTAGACAAAATTTTCAGCATTGTTGAATTGGGGCAAAAAGCCTGCTTCAATTCTATGACTTTATGTCTATGACTCCTGGTTTTATTTCTTACACTCTGCTATGGAATTGAGTTTGCACTGTTCAAGTACCTATCATTAGTACTTCTCCTCTTCCCCTTGTGAGGAATGTTATCAGGATAATAGAGAACCAGGATACCTGCTCTAGACAATATCCAAATGCCAATGGTATTTGATGGTACGGTCATTCTGTCAAGGGTAGGTCAGAGGCCTGAGTCAAATTTGTAAGGAATGAAAATCAGCAACTGCGTAAGGCGTTGTTCCTCTAGATTGTGCCAGACCTCATCCTGGCAGGGAAGAAGAATTAATGGAAAGAGATCCTGAAATTGGCCTTGGCAGATGAATGTACGGTGGCTCTGGTGAAATGGTCATTGCATCATCTAGCGTGGTAACAGGCCCTCTTTTCTGCTGTGCCCATGCTGACCATTAAGTATTTCTTTATACCAAACCCATTTTTTAAGCACTTGGTTAGTAGCCTTCTACATCTTGGTGTCTGCCTCCACCATCCCCTCAGACATGTCTTCCAGATTCCAACCATACTCTAGGTGAAAGAAAACACTCTTTCAGATTTTAATAAACCTCTTACTTCATCAATTTAAATGTAAATGGTGAGCAGGCTTTGCCTGTGATGGACTGGGCTGTATCAAGTACTTTCTGTAGTCTTTACAATTCCTGGGCACTCATGTTACCATACACCTCACTACTCCCCAACTCTTCCCCCTTTTAACCCCCCCCCGACACACACACCCCCTGACACACACACCCTCCTCTGACACACACACCCCTCTGACACACACACCCCTCTGACACACACACCCCTCTGACACACGCCACCCTCTGACACACGCCACCCTCTGACATACACACCCCCCTGACAGACACCCCCCCGACAGACACCCCCCCGACAGACACACCCCCCTGACACACACACCCCCCGACACACACACCCCTCTGACACACCCCAAACTCCCCCTCTAACACCCCCACCCCCTAACCCCTCCAAACCCCCTCAACCCCTCCCTCCTGCTCCCCTCCCTCTCCGTCTCCACCACTCTATTTCATTCATCCATTCAATGACCGACGGTTCATTAATAGTCCACATTCTCATCTCCCACATAGATCCAGCAGGATCTTTTATACTGATTGCCAGTTGAACTTGTAAGCTTTCATTTTCTTTATGCCTACTTTTATCTTTATGCCTTTACAGCTAATCTAATCATCAGACATCGAACCTGTCAATTTTGACTGGATTCTTGTACTTTATATCGTACAAAGAAAGACTTGCTGTTCTAAAGTCCTGCTTATATTTATACTTTTCCAAGCCCCACATACCCATCTTTGCTTTATCATCTTCACTCTTCAAAGCATGCGTGGAATTTACAACTTGTTTTTGCACTTCACTGGTTGCTGACATCAATGAAGAAATGTACAAATGCAAGGAACGTTGACAGTCAAGAAGCAACATGATTACATAGTGATTCAGGAGAAGATTTTTTTGGTCATTGGATTTTCCATTAATTTATTTACCAGTAGAACCTTAAATCATAAATTTCAGAACCCCATTTGATATTTTCAGCTTTGTTTCTTAATATCTTAATCATCCATTACATTTTCTCAATATAAATGAAATTTACTTCTACTTTATTCACGATCATTTTGAGTTAAACCAAATAATGTAAAGCTATTTCAAGACACAGCATCGATATAACACATCTTAAAACTGTCCGCTTTGGAGTTGACCTGCTACCAATCACTGAGTGGCAGTACGTGAAGAGAGCTATCTTTTCAATCAGATCTACCCTCAAGATTAAGAAGACAGAACTTTGCAGCAGTTTTTCAGAGTTGGCTGCAACTAGTCACTGAGCGGGAGTCATCAGAAAGAGCAAATACAAATAACACAAGCAGAGCGGACAGTGTTTGGCCTGGGCTTTGGCGCATCAGGCTTGGGCAGGGTAAAGTATCTGATAAGTTTCTCTTTTTGATTTTAATTCTTCATTCCTCATCTGTTTGGGCAGAGTGGTGTAGTGAGAATGGCTCCTGGGCCACTGTTTTGTACGCTGTGTGGGATGTGGGACTTCTGGGAGACCTCCGTTCTCCAAGATAACCACATCTGCACCAGGTGCATTGAGCTGCAGCTCCTCAGACAACGTGTGAAGGAACTGCAGCTGCAGCTCGGTGACCTTCAGCTCATACAGGTGAATGGGGAGTGGATAGGTAGGAGCTACACCGAGGTTGCAGGGGACAGGTAACTGGGTGACTGCCAGGAGAAGGAAGGGAAATGCACAGGCAGTGCAGAGCACACCTGTAGCCGCTCCCCTCAATAAGTACACCACTTCAGATACAGTAGAGGGCGATGACCTACCGGGGGTTGGATGGGAGCCCCAATGGCCAGGTCTCTGACACTGAGTCTGGTGTTGTGGCTCAGAAGAGAAGAGAGGTGAAGAGGACTGCAGTGGTGCAGGAGATTCAGAGGAAAAGAGACAAGATTCTGTGGGTGCGATAGAGACACCCAGATGGTATGTTGCCTCCCAGGTTCCAGAGTCAGTGATGTCTTGGATGTGGTCCATGGCATTCTAAAAGGGGAGGGTGAGCAGCCAGAAGTCTTGGTACATATTAGCACCAATGACATAAGTAGAAAAGTTGAGGAGGTCCTGAAGAGATATTTTAGGGAGCTAGATAGAAAGCTGAAAAACAAGACCTCCAGAATAATCATCTCTGGATTGCTGCTCATGCCATGTACCAGAGAGGGTAAGAAAAGGATGATCTGGTAGGTGAAGGCATGGCTGAAGAACTGGTGCAGGGAGCAGGGGTTCAGATTTCAGGATCATTGGGATCTGCTGTGGGGAAGGTACAACCAGTACAAAGGGGATGGATTACACCTGAACCCAAGAAGGACCAATATCTTTGCAGGCGAGTTTGTTAGAGTTGTTCAGGAGGGATTTGGCAGGAGGGTGGGAACTGGAGTGATAGTGCTGAGGATGAGGTAGCTGGTTTACAAACAGAGGCAGAGTGTAGTGGCTTAACATCCAGGGATTCACATTGTATCGAAAGGACAGGCAGGAAGGCAGAGGGGATGGAGTGGCTCTGCTGGTAAAAAATGAAATCAAACCATCAGAAAGAGGTGACATAAGGTTGGAAGGTGTGGAATTGTTGTGGGTAGAGCTAAGGAAATGCAAACATAAAAAGACCCTGATGCGAGTTATATAGATACCCCATACAGTAGCAAGGATGTAGTCTACAATTTACAATGGGAGATAGAAAATACATGCCAAAAGAGCATGGGGGATTTCAATATGCAGGTAGGTTGAGAAAATCAGGCTGGCTCTGGATCCCAAGGGGGGAAATTCAGGAATGTCTATGAGATGATTTTTAGAAGAGCTCATGGTTGAGCCCACAAGGCGATCAGCTATTCTAGATTGGGTGTTGTGTAATGAACTGTAATTGATTAGACAACTTAAGGTAAAGGAACTCTTAAGGGCATGCAACCATAATATGATTGAATTAATCCGGAAATGTGAGAAGGAGAAGCTAAATTCGGATATATCAGTATTACAGTGGGGTAAAGGGAATTACGGAGGCATGAGAGAGAAGCAAGTCAGAATTGGTTAAAAAAGAACACTAGCAGGGCTGATGGCAGAGCAGGAAAGACTGGAATTTCTGGAAGCAATTCAGAAGGCACAGGGTATATACATCTGAAAGAGGAAGAAGTATTATAAAGGCAAATGACACAATTGTGGCTGACAAAGGAAGTCAAAGCCAGCATAAAAGCCAAAGAGATGGCATATAATAGAGCAAAAATTAGTGGGAAGTTAGAGGAATGGGAAGCTTTTAAAAACCAACAGAAGGTAACTAAGGAAGTTACTAAGAAGGAAAAGATGGATATGAAGATAAGCTAGCCAATAATATTAAAAAGGATACCAAAAGTTTCTTCAGATACATAAAGTTTAAAAGAGACATGAGAGTGGATATAGGACTGTTGGAAAATAATGCTTGAGTGGTAGTAATGGATGACAAGGAAATGGTGGACAAATTGATAATATTTTGCATCAATATTCACTGTTGAAGACATTAACAATATGCCAGAAATTCAAGAGTATCAGGAGTCAGAAGATTGTGAAGTGCCATTAATAGGTGGAAGGTTCATGGGGAACTGAAAGGTCTAAAGGTAGATAAGTCACCTGGACCAGATGGTGTACACCCCAGGTTTCTGAAAGAGGTAGCTAAAGAGACTGTGGAGGCATTAGTAGTGATCTTTCAATAATCAATAGATTCTGGCATGGTTCCAGAGGAATGGAAATTTGCAAATGTCACTCCACTTTTCAAGAAGGGAGAGAGACAGAATAAAGGAAATTATAGGCCAGTTTTTCTGACCTCAGTGGGTGGGAAGATGTTGGAGTCGATTGTTGAGGATGTGGTTTCAGGGTACTTTGGAGGCTCTTGATAAAATAGGCCAAAACCAGCATGGTTTCCATAAAGGAAAAATTTTGCCTGATAAATCTGTTGAAATTCTTTAAAGAAACAACAAGCAGGCTAGACAAAGGAGAATTAGTGGTTGTTATGAACTTGGATTTTCAGAAGGCCTTTGATAAGGTGTCATACATGAGGCAGATTAACATCTTTCCATGGTATTACAGGAAAGATACAGGCATGAATAGAGCATTGGCTTATTGACAGAAGGCAAAGTGGGGGAATGAAGGGAGCATTGTTTGGTTGGATGCCAGTGACTAGTGATGTTCCACAGGGGTCCGTGTTTGGACCGCTTCTTTTTATATTATATGTAATGATTTGGATGAAGGAATTGATGGCTTTGTGGCCAAGCTTGCAGATGATATGAAACAGGTAGAGAGGCAGGTAGTGTTGAAGGAGCAAGAGAGGCTGCAGAAGGACTTAGACAGATTCAGAGAATAGGTAAAGAAGTGCAGATGGAAATCGTAACAGGAAGTGTATGGTCATGCACTTTGGTAGAAGAAATAAAAGGGTAGACTATTTTCTAAATGGAGAAAAAATTCAAAAACCTGTATTGCAAAGGTACTTGTGAGTCCTTATGCAGGATTAATTTGTAGGTTGAGTCTGTGATGACAAATGTGGTGTTAGCATTCATTTCAAGAGGATTAGAATATTAAAGCAAGCAATGCAATGTTGCGGCTTTATATGGTACCAGTGAGGCCTCACTTGGAGTACTGTGAGCAGTTTTGGGCCCCTTATCTGAGAAAGTATGTGCTGGCATTGGAGAGGGTTCAAAGGAGGTTCACGAAAATGATTCCGGGATTGAAAGGCTCATCATACAAGAGTGTTTGATTGCTCAGGGTCTGTACTCACTAGAAATCAGAAGAATGAGGGGTGAACTCATTGAAATCTATCAAATGTTGAAAGGCCTCAACAGAGTGGATGTTTCCTGTGGAAGGGAAGTCTAAGACCAGAGGACACAGCCTTAGAATAGAAGGGTGTCCTTTTAGAATGGAGATGATAGAAGAATTTCTAAATGTCTCCATTTAGAGAAATTTCTTTAGACAGGGAGTAGCAATTCTGTGGAATTCATTGCCACAGGCAGCTGTGGAGGCCAAGTCATTTAAGGCAGACATCGATAGATTCTTCATTAGTCAGGGCATGAAGGGATACGGGGAGAAGGCAGGAGAGTGGGGCTGAGAGAGAAAATGGATCAGCCATGATGAAATGGCAGAACAGATGCAATGGGCCAAATGGCCTAATTCTGCTCCTATATCTGAGGATTTTATATACTGTGTATTTTAGCATTATTCAAAGCTCAAACACGATCAACTTTTTTCAGTGGAAGAAATATCTTGGACATTCTTGCTATTCTTTCATGGACACAGCATTTGACTGGATCAGATACTTTTGTGGGTTTATCTGATTTCACTACACTCCTTTTGACCATTGTGTCCATGTCCCAAAGCTATCCAACTGCACAGCATCTAAACAATCACCTGGCTCTTCAAATACATCTCCAGCTATGATTTGTTATACAGTCATACAACAGGCCCTTTGGCCCATTGACTCAGTGCTAACCATCATGTACCCGCCTACACTAATCCCATCTTGTTATTGCCACATTTCCCCCAAAGTCTACCATTCATCCCCACACGTTCATCCATTGACCAATCGACTGTGGGATGGTTCAGTTTAATATCAGAGAATGTATACAATATACAACCTGAAACTATTTTCCTTCACAAACATCCACAAAAACAGAGAAGAGTCCAAAATAATGAATGACAGTTAAAATATTAGAACCCCAAACACCCCCTGCTCCCCCTTTCCAGGCACAAGCAGCAGCAAGGGAATGACTCCCCCTAACCCCGGCCAGCAAAAAAAGCATCAGTGCCCTCCACTAAGTACTCAAGTGTGCAGCAAAGCATCAATAAAGACACAAACTTGCAGAACCACAAAGACTACATATTCACCCGGTAACTTGACATACCACAGGCTCTCTCTCCCGAATAATGGAAAAAGAGATGTCCCTGTTTCGCAGCAAGAGGGGAGACATAACAAACAACTCGCTGATTTACGATGTTAGAAGTCTATTGCCTCACTTGTTCTGAACTCTGTGCCCAGAGAGTCAGCCCCAAGGCACATCTCTCGGGACACAACCCACGGCAACAGCCCCGCTGCTACCAAAGTTCCACGTTCTCCCACAATGCTTCAGTCAGGAGCACCGGCCCAGAATCAGCACATCTCCAGAGCCACGGAAATCCGGCACCCTGAAGGCACACTTGTCTTCCAGGCCGTGTCTTTCAGATATCAAAAAGCGGCCAGTCCTGGGGCCCTGAGAGCAGGTCCCATTTCCACAAAGAACTGAAGTCAGGGTCTAACTCCAGGTCAGGGTCTTCAAAAGAACCTTGAAAAGGATATAAAGAGATATCAAAGATGTCAAAAGACCTGAATTTCTTGCTCTTTGCAGACATCCACAAAAACAGAAGACAACCCTAAAGAATGAATGACAAAAAAGTTAGAACCCCAAAGTATCCACTCTCCCCCACGCACAACAACAAAGCATCAACCCTCCCCCACTTATTTTGCACCACCATCCACCAAGCAAGCAGTTGCAAAGTCCCTCGCGAGAGACCATGATTTTCAGTCCAACAAAAATTATTGTTCACCTGACAGTTCAACACACCACACTTTCTCCCCATCTCTCTCTCCCCATCTCTCCCCCTCTCTCCCCCATCTCTCCCCATCTCTCCCCCATCTCTCCCCCATCTCTCCCCCATCTCTCCCCCATCTCTCCCCCATCTCTCCCCCATCTCTCCCCCATCTCTCCCCCCATCTCTCCCCCCATCTCTCCCCCCATCTCTCCCCCATCTCTCCCCCATCTCTCCCCCCATCTCTCCCCCCATCTCTCCCCCCATCTCTCCCCCCATCTCTCCCCCATCTCTCCCCCATCTCTCCCCCCATCTCTCCCCATCTCTCTCTCCCCACCTCTCTCTCCCCATCTCTCTCCCCATCTCTCTCCCCCATCTCTCTCCCCCCATCTCTCTCCCCCATCTCTCTCCCCCCATCACTCTCCCCCATCTCTCTCCCCCCATCTCTCTCCCCCATCTCTCTCTCCCCATCTCTCTCCCCATCTCTCTCCCCCATCTCTCTCTCCCCATCTCCCTCCCCCATCTCTCTCTCCCCATCTCTCTCCCCTCTCTCCCCCACTCCCCCTTTCCCCCTCACTACCCCTCACTCCCCCCACCATCCCCTCTCCCCCTCACCCTGCCTTGCTCCCCTCACTTCCCCCCTCGCTCCCCTCTCCCTCCCATCTCGACAGAACTGTTGCCTTTCACAGAGAGAGGGCAGACCAACAAAATGAAACATATCACTGATTATGATGTTACAATCTACCATGTCGCTTTTATTCAGAGTTTATCTGACTCGAGAATCAGCAGCAAACTCTCCCACACCATCAAGAAGAAGAGAGAGCAATCACCCGAATACAGAGGCGTCTGACGGGCTCATCTGTTGGCGCAATGCAATGTTCCATTCTGCTGCAATGCCTCGGTCAGCGACACGGGAATGGTTTGGTCCATCCACAGGGCTGCGGGGGCCTCACCCCGAAGGAGCTGGTCTTCCAGGCCGTATCCTGGAGATACTGAAAACAGCCGGTCAGTGAGCTCTGGGAGTGGGAACCATCACCGTAGTGAACCACAGTTTGAGTGCGGCTGTAGATCATGGAATCCGACAGAACCCCTTCCGCCTTGAAAAGGGAAAGAGAGGCATTAAAGATGAGAAATTAAATTCTTTCGCAGATGAGCTCGAAGGACCTGCCCCCTGGAGGAGGAAACTGGAGCATGTGAGGAAACCCACGCAGACATAGGGAACGTGAAAACTCCACCAAGACCGCAGCCGAGGTCTGAACCAATCCCTGTTCGTGGGATTTTGGCATCTCAATCACCTGTAAATTTTGATTGTGTCTGAATTTCAACATTTATATTCCATATAAACAGCCACCTCAGCATCAGCAGAATTGGAGTGGAGGCAAGTCAGCCCCATCTTGGGCTGTTCAAGATGAAGAGGCTGCTTTGGCAAGTGTAAAGTCTGTTTGGACAGAATCTTATCAACCACTGTTACTTCATTAGAGCCTTCAATTATGTTAGTCAAACACAGTCTGTTCTTTACAAATATGTTTCCTTTCACTAAATGAAGCCTCTCCAACTGCATACCAATTGTTTCGCTGACAGATTTTTAGTAAAATTTTACCACTTTTAATTTTCAACTTACTGCAATGTGATTGCCAGTTCTCACATCCTTTCTTGAGTAACATTAGTTACTTTCCAAACTTCTAGCACTTCCCCCATATCTGAAGACTATTTCATGGGTATGACACATCCTTTCACTTCTGCTATTGGTGGTACAATTGCACAGTAGGTAGCTCCAGTGACCTGGGGTTGATCCTGACCTGAGGCTCTGGCTGTGTGCAGTTTGCTTGTTGGCCTGTCACTGCCTGGCTTTTCATAGATGACTCCAGTTCATTCCCGCGTCCCAAACATTTGCTGGTAGGCCTGTCTACTATAAGGTGCCCCAGTGTATAAAGGTGGAGTATTAATAGGATTGTGAGAGAAAATAGGTCAGGGAAAATGAGGGAGGGAATGAGATTGATGGGATTACTCTGAGATGTAGTTTGGAAAACTGAAAATTGTGCTTCTCTTGTCCAGGAAGGGAGGAAGACATAAAACAGGTCATTTAGTTCAATGTCTGTTAGTAGCAACATGTTCCAGTTTATAATCAGAAAAAAAATGCCTGTCATTTAGTGAAGCTTTATGTAATCAAACCAAGTCCAAATAGTTTCATGAAAGATACATCATCTTTGACAAATTTTCTCAATGTCTTTTTTTGTAATTTAATTTTTTATTGAAGTTCATCATCAAACAAACATTTCCATAAGATGTATTTCAGATACTGTACATATATATCATATAATCATATTTGTCATATTTCCTTCAGGTGCCTGTGTGCTCAGTGGACATACCCTAAATAGCTGTGATAACCCTGTTTGACCTCCGAGTTTCTGCACATGCTGTTTGGGCTGAAAAATGCAGCACAGACTTTCCAATGTCCGATGGACTCTGTATTAAAAGACTTAGATTTTCTTTTTGTTCGCCTGGATGACATACTTGTCATCAGTGCATCCAAATCTGAACACGCATCTCATCTTTTCATACCTTTCAGGCACTTAAGGCAACACCGGTTGATTATTGACCCAGCTAAAAGCCAGTTTGGGTTGTTAACCACTGACTTTCTTGGCCATCGCATCTCCACAGAAGGTGAGAAACCCCGGCCCATCAAAAGTAGCTGCTATTATGGATTTCCCACCACCCCGTACCGCACTACCAAGTAACCACAGGAGTTGTTAGGTATGACAGCACTATATCACCGCTCCATTCAGTGACCTGCTGAACTTGTGCTCCCCCTGTATAGTGCACTTAAAGGGTAATACCCCTAATCATGTGCTTGACTGGTCAGTGGACATCACCAGAGCATTCGATGATGCCGAATAAGCACCTTCCAGTGTGATCTAATGGTGCACCCCCTCCCCAATGCACCCATAGCCATTACTGAGACTTCACACTGTGGTGTGGGTGATGCACGTGAACAGTTGGTTGGATTCATGTGGCAGCCGTTTGCCTTCTTCAGCCGCAGCTCCATCTCCCCGAAAGGAAGTACAGCATGTTTGACCATGAGCTTCTCAGTCATGATCTGGCTGTCCGCCATTTTCATTTTCTTCCAGAGGATCACCATTTTGCAGCAATCATTGATCACAAACACCTGGTGCACACGATCTCTCTTGGTCTGCATAGTAGTAGCACCAACTGGCCTACATATCCGAGTTACAAATGATACACAATATATCAAGGGGGAAAATAATGCTGTGACCAATTGACTCTCACGGCCAGCTATTAAGGTCACACACATGGGGTGGACTGTGCTGGCATGGCAGCTGACCAATCTATTGACCCAGAGATCCAGCAGATTATGTGCCGCACAAAGAGCTAGTACACGTGGTCATAGGAAACGCATTGGAGACTGGCTACAGAAGACAGAGAATCAGAATAAACATACCTTTATTTAGGCAGGGAGAATGCGACCAGTGGAGTGCCCCAGTGATCAGTTCTTGCCCTCCAGTATTTTCTATTTATATTAATGACCTGGAGGAGTGGGGCAGGGTCTGATATTCAGCTTTGCCAGTGCGAAGAAAGCAGGTGGGAGGGCATATTCGGAGGAGTATATTTATACTCTGCCTCAGGATATACTTAGATAGGTTGAAGGAATAGGTGAAAATTTATAAATTAGGGCATGCACTCCACTGAGCGGAATCTGAAGGAAGAATACTATCTAAATGAATAACTCCAAATGAACGAAGTACAAAATAATTTAAGTATTCTTGTCCACCATTCACAAAGTACTAGCAGGCAAATGTACTAAGTGGTTAGAAAGACAAAATGTATCTTAGCAGTTTAGAAAGAGGGACATCTGTTACAATTGTACGGAGTGTTAGTGAAGCCTCATCTGGAGTACTGGGCATAGTTTTGGTCCTCCTATTTAAGACGGGATATATTGCTATTGTATGCAGTCCAAAAGAAAGATCCACTGGACTGATTCCTGTGGGGGGGGGGGGGCGGGGGGTTATCCTACACGAGTGGATAAACCAATTACAGCTATGTTTTACAGTTTCATAGAATGAAGGCCCACCTTACAGAAACATACAGTCCTTGGGGAGCATTAGAGAGTAGAAGTTAAAATGTTTCCACTTGTGGGTGAATCTGGAATGAAGAATTAAGTTGTTATTTCAAAGCGAGATGTATAAGAACATGTGTATGATTATTCTCAAGAATTCTCTCCCCAGAAGTCATGGAATTTAGATGACTAGCAATATTTAAATAGGAAGTACATTTAAAAAAAAGGTATGGCATTATGGTCTACGGGGAACTGATAAAGAAGAGGAAGTGGGACCTGGGGCATACCAGCCACGATCATATTAAATGTAGGACAGACTTGAAGAGGCGACTCAGTCTTATGTGTTCTTACAGACAACGAGTTAAGCACGTGTTTAAATTAGAAGTAAATCAGAAAATAGTAAATGCTTGTGAAATCATCTCTCACCCTACTTCCCTTATCAATCAGAATGAAAGTTTATTTGGGCAGGGACTTACCCACAATATAAACCAGATTTCCAGTAAGTCCCACTCACCCACTTTCACCCCATCTAGTTCTGTCATCTCTTCCACCCACATCTTTTCAGTATCACCTTTCTCTGTAAACAATGACACAAATAATCTCTCAAGAATCCTAGATTCTGAACCTCTAAGCACATATCTTCTTGGTCCAAACAATACCTCAATCTATCTTCTACCTACCAGTGTTCTATTGAGATGCCAGTGAATGTTTTCTGTGTTCCTTTCATTCATTTTTCATTTATGACATTGAGGGAAGCTGTTCTGCCTATCGAGTCAATGTCGAACCATAAGATAGATGAGCAGAATGAGGCCATTTGTCCCATCGAGACTGCTCCACCATTCCATCATGGCTGATCTGTTCTTCTTCTCAGCCCCAACCTCCTGATTTCTCACTGTATCCCTCCATGTCCTGACCAATCAAAAATCTGTCAACATCTGCCTTAAACATACATAAAGACTTGGCCTCCACAGTTGCCTGTGGCAACAAATTCCACAGATTCATCACTCTCTGGATAAAGCAATTCCTTTTCATCTCCGTTCTAAAGGGACGCCCCTCTATTCTGAGGTTTTGTCCTCTGGTCTTAGACTCTCCCACCATAGCAAACATCCTCTTCGCATCCACTCTGTCAAGGCCTTTCACCATTCAATAGGTTTCAATTAGGTCACCCCTCATTCTTCGAAATTCCAGGAAATGCAGTCGCAGTGCCATCAAACACTCTTCATATGACAAGTTGTTTAATTCTGGCAACACACATGGAAGTTGCTGGTGAACGCAGCAGGCCAGGCAGCATCTCTAGGAAGAGGTACAGTCGACGTTTCGGGCCGAGACCTTTCGTCAGGACTAACTGAAAGAAGAGTTAGTAAGAGATTTGAAAGTGGGAGGGGGAGGGGGAGATCTGAAATGATAGGAGAAGACAGGAGGGGGAGGGATGAAGCCAAGAGCTGGACAGGTGATTGGCAAAAGGGATATGAGAGGATCATGGGACAGGAGGCCTAGGGAGAAAGAAAAGGGGGAGGGGGGAAAATCCCAGAGGATGGGCAAGGGGTATAGTGAGTGGGACAGAGGGAGAAAAAGGAGAGAGAGAAAAAGAATGTATATAAATAAAAAATGGATGGGATACGAAGGGGAGGTGGAGCATTAACGGAAGTTAGAGAAATCAATGATCATGCCATCAGGTTGGAGGCTACCAGAACTCTCACAGCTACCTGGACTATTCCTCTTCCCACCCTGTCTCTTGCAAAAATGCCATCCCCTTCTCGCAATTCCTCCGTCTCCACCGCATCTGCTCTCAGGATGAGGCTTTTCATTCCAGGACAAAGGAGATGTCCTCCTTTTTCAAAAAAAGGGACTTCCCTTCCTCCACCATCAACTCTGCTCTCAAACGCATCTCCCCCATTTCACGCACATCTGCTCTCACTCCATCCTCCTGCCACCCCACTAGGAATAGGGTCTCCCTTGTCCTCACCTACCACCCCACCAGCCTCCGGGTCCAACATATTATTCTCCGTAAATTCTGCCACCTCCAATGGGATCCCACCACTAAGCACATCTTTCCCTCCTCCCCCCCCCCGCTTTCCGCAGGGATCACTCCCTAAGCGACTCCCTTGTCCATTTGTCCCCCCCATCCCTCCCCACTGATCTCCCTCCTGGCACTTTTCCTTGTAAGTGGAACAAGTGCTACACATGCCCTTACACTTCCTCCCTCACCACCATTCAGGGCCCCAGACAGTCCTTCCAGGTGAGGCGACACTTCACCTGTGAGTCAGCTGGGGTGATATACTGCGTCCAGTGCTCTCGATGTGGCCTTCTATATATTGGCGAGACCCAACGCAGACTGGGAGATCGTTTCGCTGAACACCTATACTCTGTCCTCCAGAGAAAGCAGGATCTCCCAGTGGCCACACATTTTAATTCCATGTCCCATTCCCATTCTGACAGGTGTATCCACGGCCTCCTCTACTGTAAAGATGAAGCCACACTCAGGTTGGAGGAACAACACCCTATATTCCATCTGGGTAGCCTCCAACCTGATGGCATGAACATCAACTTCTCTAACTTCCTCTAATGCCCCACCTCCCCCTTGTACCCCATCTGTTTTTTATTTATATACATTCTTTTTCTCTCTCTCCTTTTTCTCCCACGGTCCCTCTCACTATACCCCTTGCCCATCCTCTGGGTTTCCCCCCCGCCTTTTCTTTCTCCCGGGGCCTCCTGTCCCATGATCCTCTCATATCCCTTTTGCCAATCACCTGTCCAGCTCTTGGCTCCATCCCTCCCCCTCCTGTCTTCTCCTATCATTTTGGATCTCTCCCTCCCCCTCCCACTTTCAAATCTCTTACTCATTCTTCCTTCAGTTAGTCCTGACGAAGCGTCTCGGCCTGAAACGTCGACTGTACCTCTTCCTAGAGACGCTGCCTGGCCTGCTGCGTTGACCAGCAACTTTTATGTGTGTTGCTTGAAATTCCAGCATCTGCAGATTTCCTCGTGTTTGTGCGTTTAATTCTGGAATTATTTTAGAGATCCTCCTTTGAACTTTCATCAGTGTCAACACATCCTTCCTAAAATAAGCAGCTCAAAACTGCTCACAATACTCCAAGTGAGGCCTCACCAGTGCTTTATAAAGCCTTAACATTACATCCTTGATTTTATATTCTAGTTCTCTTGAAATGAATGCTAACATTGCATTTGCCTCCCTCACCACAGATTCAAACTGCAAGTTATGCTTTAGGGAATCCCGCACAAGGACTCCCAAGTCCCTTTGTGCCTTTGAATTTTCCCTTTGTCCCTTTGAATTTTCTCTCCATTTAGAAAATAGTCAACTCTTTTATTTCTTCTATAGATGTGCATGACCATACACTTTCTGACACTGTATTCCATCTGCCACTTCTTTGCCCATTTTCCTAATCTAAGTCCCTTTCTCAAAATTACCTGACCCTCCACCTATCTTTGTATCATCTGCAAACTTTGCAACAAAGGCAATAATTCCATCAACCAAATTACTTACATATAATGTGTTACGAGAATACACATAAAATTAAGATGTTTGCTGGCCTGGGCTAGCATCAGTGGCATCAGCAGTTGGTCTGCCACCTGCCCTCAGGGGAAGGAGAGATAAGGAACAATGGAGCAGCGTCTGGAGATGTGTAATGAAGGGATGTGGGAGAGAGAGCTGTCTGGAGCGGCTCCCCCCTTTGAACCCTGAACTGTTTGAAGTGATGGACAGGCGATACCCCAGCAGGGGGATAAAAAGGGACAGGTTCGCTAAGACAGGACACACGCCACCCGAGGTAACGAGACCCTGGAAGCGGTGCGCCTCTCACGAGTGGGTGAGAAGTACCAGACAACGACAAGGGTGGAAAGGTACGATCAGCGGGAACCCGGTGTGTGTCCGCCCTTGCCTGGGTGCCGGGTTCACTGCAGAGGATCGACCGCATCTGGAGAAGGGGTCACAGTCGGTGACCTCAGGTGACATCACCAAGGACCCGCCCAAAAGCTGCTTGTGAGCCATCTCGCTGGTCTGTGAGCCATCTCGCTGGTCTGTGAGTGAAGCAGTGTTCTGAATGATCAGTTGTTCCTATTCTATCTCTCTCTTCCCCCACGTTGTCCATCGCCATGGCAACGATTACTGCGAACTGAACTGGACTGAACTTTGAGTCATTTTGAAATTTGGTCATTTACCCCTAGACAACGATAGAGCTTGATTGATGCTGTTATCTTAATTCTGTGCACATGTGTGGTTATCATTGTTGAACTGTTGCATTTATTATCCTTTCGATTACTGTGTTGCTCGTTTCTTTAATAAAACTTTCTTAGTTCTAGTACTCCAGACTCCAACTGAGTGATCCATTTCTGCTGGTTTGGCAACCCAGTTACGGGGTACGTAACAAATGTAAAAAGAAGTGGTCCTAACACAGACCCCTGTGTAACACCACTAGTCACCGGCAACCAACTAGAAAAGGCTCCCTTTATTCCCACTCTTTGTTTCCTGCCAATCAGCCACTGCTTTATCCATTCGAGAGTCTTTTCTGTAACACCATGGGTTCTTAACTAGTTAAGCAGCCTCCTATGTGGCACTTTGTCAAAGGCCTTCTGAAAATCCAAGTTACAACATCAACCTATTCTCCTTTGTCTACCCTGCTTGTTGTCTCTTCAAAGAATTACAACATATTTGTCAGGCAAAATTTTCCTATGCTGACTCGCTTATTTTATCATGTGGCTCCAAGTACCCTGAAACCACATCCACAATTGACTCCAACGTCTTACCAACTACTTAGGTCAGACTAACTGGTTTATAATTTCCTTTCATCTGCCTCTCCCCCTTCTTGAAGAGTGTAGTGACATTTGTAATTTTCCAGTCTTCTGGAACCATGTCAGAATCTATTGATTCTTGAAAGGTCATTGCTAAAGGTCATCGGACTCCACAGTCTCCAGCCACCTCTTTCAGGACCCTGGGGTGTACGCCATCTGGTCCAGATGACTTATCGACCTTCATACCTTTCAGTTTCTGAAGAACTTTCTCCCTCGTAATGGCAACTTCGCACACTTCTGACCTTTGACACACTGGAACTTCCACCATACTGCTAGTATCTTTTGCAGTGAACACTGATGCAAGCTACTTATTCAGTTCATCTGCCATATCCTTGTCTTCCATTGCTACCTCTCCAACATCATTTCCAGCGGTCTGATATCCATTCTCATCTCTTTTATAATTTGTGTATCTGAAGAAACTTTTGGTATCCTCTTTAATGTTATTGGCTAAGTTATTCCATCTTTTCCTTCTTAATGGGTTTTTAGTTGTCTGCTGTGGTCTTTTAAAAGCTTCCCAGTCCACTAACTTCCCACTAATTTTTGCTCTATTATATGCCCTCTGTTTGGCTTTGACTTCTACTGTTAGCCATAGTTGTCTCATTTTGTTTTAGAATACTTCTTCCTCTTGGGTACGTACTGTATATGTCTTCTGCCTTCTGAATTCTCCAGAAATTCCAGCCATTGCCACTCTGCTATCATCTTTGCCAGTCTTCTTTTCCAATGAATTTTGGCCAACTCCTTTCTCGAGCCTTTTTAATTCCTTTTCCTCCACTGTAATACAGATAAATTTGACCTTAGCTTCTCCTTCTCAAATTTCAGGGTGAATTTGATCATATTATGATCACTTTTCCCTATGGGTTCTTTTACCTTAAGCTCTCTAATAAATTCCGGTTCATTTCACAGCACCCAATCCAGAACAGCTAATCCTCTAGTGGGATCAATGACAAGTTATACTAAAAAGCCACCTCACGGGCATTCTGGAAACTCCCCCTCTTTGGTCCAGTGCCAGCCTGATTTTCCCCATCTACCTGCGTACTGAAATCCCCCATGATAATTGTAACATTCCGCTTTTGGCATGTGTTTTCTATCCCCAGTTGTAATTTGTAGATCACATTCTTACCTCTGTTTGCGGGTTGGCATATGACTCCCATCAGGGTCTTTTTACTCTTGCAGTTCCTTAGCTCTACCCACAGTTCAACACCTTCCAACCCTATGTCACCTCTTTCTGATGATTTCATTTCCCATTTATTTTTACCAGCAGAACAATGCCACCCCCTCTGCCTACCTGCCTGTCCTTTTGATACAATGTGTATCCTTGGATATTGAGCTCCCAGCTATAATGTTTCAGCCATGATTCAGTGATGCCCACAACATCATACATACCAATCTGTAACTGTGCTACAAGTTGGTCTATTTCATTCTACATACTGCACACATTCAAATATAGCACCTTCAGATCTGTATTCATCCTGTGGATCTTCCCATGAAATTTTCTCTCCATCCTTTTTTATCAACTCCCCTTTCTTGCCACCCCCCCAGCCACCTGCCTAAGCTAGGGAAAATTTACAGTAGTCACCAATATGCAGGTAAACTCCTCAAGGAGGACGTCCAAGGTGGCACAGTCACACCAGCTAGGTAGGGGAGGGAACGTCGACTCAGACCATGAGGCTCCTGCGTCGGGCACTTTCATACCTTACAAGGCACAGATTGGAAGTGTGTTTGGGGCGCCACTCCTCGTACAGACTAGAGCAATGTGTGATTAAGTGCCTTGCTCAAGGACACAAACACGTAGCCACAGCTGAGGCTTGAACTAGCAACCTTGAGGTAACTAGACGAACGCCTTAACCACTTGGCCACGTCCCCAACTATCTAGGTAATTGTGTGTTAATCATCATTCTGTTCTCCTATCTCTGTCCCAATGCTAGAAAGCCCATGTCTTTCCTTACAGCTAATTCCTTTTAATCCACACAACATCCTAGGAAGCTCTTCTGCACCTTCTCCAAAGCTGTAATGCAGTGACCAGGACTACACCTAAACAAATTAATATACTACTGCAACATAGAATATAGAAGACTAAACTTTGCAGCTGGAGCCTGGCAGAGTAGAAGATGAAGAGGGGAATATTATTCTTGTTCTGGGATCACAGATGCAGGGGTGAACACGGGACTTAGAAGGGATTCAGAGGCGTTACAACCTGTCGGACTCTATTTAAAATTCACCTATTTCCGTAAACCAAACTTCCCAGTTTGTGTCAGCACCTAATCCGCTTTCGTTCCAACCACAGCCCAAAAAATGCAGATTGGCAGCTTGATTCACAAAAGAGACGCTGATAATCTAAGCATCTCTCTCACACACACACAATGCTGGAGGAACTCAGGCCCGGCAGCATTTTTGGGGGGGGGGGGGGGAGTACGGGCGACGTTTCGGGCCACGTTGACTCTGTATTTTTTTTCCATAGTCGTTGCCTGGCCATCTGAGTGCGAGAGAGACTGAGTCTGTGTGGTTGATTCAGAGTTGCCCCATTGCGAGCGTGAGTGGTAGAAGATTTGAGCGCCGGAGGCGTCCTTTGTATGTCAAACTAAACTTCATTCACAATTTTTAAACACTTCATAAGACGAACCTCTCAGTGCATTTTCATTCTTACATTCATAGTCAGCGTGTTAAGAAGGGTTCTATCACATTCTAAAAAAAAGCAGTACCGCCACTCATTTGGAACTATAGGGTAGGACACTGCCCCCATTATTGAGGGGCTGCCTCGCCCAGCCCGGCCCTTCCCTGTCCAGTACCGGCAGAACCCTGTACTGGGAAAGTAAGATGCAGATAAATGAATATGACTGGTCTGAGAACCAGCATAGATAGGATGGGAGGTGTGGCCCTAAATTTAAACACTCCCTTAACAAGTTCGGGCACATTTTTTAGTCCTTGATTACATCTGTTGAGGGTTGGGTGTCGGGAAATCGAGTACAATTATGACGGCAAGTTAAGAGTCTACTACACCGCCCTGGGTGTCTTTCTGCCGCGCACACAGCCTCGCCGCTCCGCTCTGTCCCGTCCCGACTCGACTCGGACCGGTGAGGGCGCGGTCTCCCACGCCCCTCTGACGTTGTCGGGATTTTTGTCGACTTTCTTCCGTTGTTGGGAAACACAAGCGAGTGGAACTGGGACCTGGTGACTGAGTTCGTGGGTGCTGCCTCCCCTCCTGAGGACGATGCTGGACTTGGTGCCGCCGCTCTTGTTGTTGCTCTGCCTGCCCGGCTGGCTGACGCTCCCGCTGCCGTTCGAAATTCACGAGGACTGCGATAACTCCTCGGGTAAGTCCGCCCCTAGCCGTCAGCTCCCGTTCCCTCTCCATGTCTTCAGCCTCGGATCTTGCTCCGTGGCTGCTCAGTCATAAGCCCCTCCAAACAGCCTTTGTAGCGAGGTGGGGCATAGTGCTTCAATACTGACGGGATAACAACCCGCCCCCTCGCCCCCCAAACCTGGGCTCCCACACGTTAATAACTTCAGAAATGGGGAGGCGAGGAGAAATCAGCCTGTGGAATAATAGTGCAGTAAACCATTCGGGAGCCTGGCCAAGAATATCTGAATGTCCCACCAGTGTAAACAGCGGTTCAAACCTTCCGCAACGTCACTGGAGGGACAGAGATTCCCACCCGGGGGGATTTTGCTCTACGCTTTAAATGTATACTTCTGTTCCTCTGACGAATATAGTTGGAATCAGTGTACGTCCTTCTGTTGGTTAAAAAAAAATCCCCTAAAATGCTGGAGGAACTCCATGGCTCTGCGAACCTATGTGGAGGGAAATGGACGGTTGACGGTTTCTGGTCTGGACTGGTAGATTTCCCTCCACAGATATCCACAGAGTTCCTTCAGGTTTTTTTTTGACCCATATTTCAGCATTTGCAATCTCTTGTGTCTGTCTTTCCATTACATTCCATCAAAGTAATAAGCTCTTGCAGGGATCCTCGAATAACTGCAAGAGGACCCGGAATGGTCTGATATTAATCCCAGCTGTGCTCTCCTGCCCTTTCCCCTCAGCTACTCTGCCCATTAAAACATTTGGCCTTTTGCCTCCAAAAGGAAAACAAAATATCTCCTCCTCCTCCAATGCCCCTGGGGTCACTGCTCAAAATTTGGCAGGGAATCCTGTAAGAAGACTCTCTTCTACTGCTGTAGGAGCTTAATATTCAGGCAAATTGTGGAGGCAAAGGAGTGCTCATTGTTTTGGATTGTCAGGGCTCAGAGTTCAGGGGGAAATTACCTAGGACATAGAGTCATAGAGTTATCCTTCATTCCAACTTATCCACACCGAACAAAATGTGTCTGAGGTAGTCCAGTTTGCCTGCATTTAGCCCACATCTCTCTGAACAATGTCCCTGCCCAAATGTCCTTTAATTGCATCTGCCTCCACAGCTCCCTCTCAGCTGCTCATTCCAGTTGTGTGTGTATAGTTAGAGAGATGGGGTTGGGTTCTAGTTCCACCTATCTTCCCTCTGGCATCTTGGTCCTGATGCAGAATTTTGACTGAAAACACTGGCCTTTACTTGCCTGACCTGCTGAGTTATTTCATTGTACCAGATTCCACCATTTGCGGCTGTTTCATTGTCATTTTTGATGTCAGCTAGCTGTGCACTTCCCGTAATCCTCAATTGCTTCCAGGCTTTTTGTTGAATCAAGTCACAACTGCTGGGAGGGGTGTGATTTGGTGAAACAACTCTGCCAGACCTACTGACTATCTTCAGCATGTTGTACTATAAGAAGGGTCCAGTCCAAAAATTCCTGCGGCATTTTGCCAATCACCCTCAGCTAACGGATTGAGGCCCCTCGGCAGATTAACAGAAATACATAGTGGACCCCACCTATCATATTCCTGGCTGCTGCTCATTGATATTTATGTTATTTCAAGGGGTTGGTGACCATTCTTATACCTGGAGAGTTGGAGATGTACAGCACTGAAAGAGGCTTTCAATTCAATGTTCCAGCCTGCATGAGCCAGTCTTATTTACCTCTGAAACTATCCTGTTCATGTCCCTGCCTAAATGTCTTTTAAATATTGTAATTGAACCCACCTCTACTACTTCCTCTGGCAGATCATTCTGTATACCTTCCCCCACCCCCAGCCCTCTGTGAAAAACATATTGATTAAGGCGGTCTCCAAAAAGTTGTCCCTCAGGTCCCCTTTAAATTTTCCCCCTCGCATCTTAAATCTATGCCCTCTAGTTTTAGACTCCCTTATCATTCAGAAAAAGACTGTGCCCTTCATGATTTTATAAGGTTACCCTGCAGTCTCCTACTATTCTGGGGAAAATAGACCAAAACTATCCTGTCTCTCCTTGTACATCAGGCCCTCCAGTTCTGGTAACGTCCTGGTGAATCTTCTTGACACCTCTTTCGAAATTAATGATTTCCTTCCTACAACTGGCCAAACAAAACTGTACACAATAGGACATAAAGTCAGCATCACTGACGGGATAGGAGATCAGAGGTGAAGGTTGAGAGCAAAAGAACTGTTATTCCTCTGAGGGTTGCAAATCTCTAGAATTGTCTATCATATTTGTGGTTGCCAAGTCCTGGAGATTTTTGGACACAGAGATGTGGGAATTGGAAGGGAAACTGTTGAGGAATTCAGAATATTGGCTGTTAGTAAGAACTTTAAGATTAAAAACTCCAGATGCTGGAAAGCTAGAGCCAAAATATCCCAGAAATAGCTGCAAGTAGGTTGGCAGAGTCTGCAGGAAGAGAAACGGGATTTATGTTCTGTCAAAGAGTCTTTGCACAGATATTCTTTGATCTGGTGATTGCTCCTGATACTGTCTGTACTAAATTCTGCTCTGTATACTAAATTCATGGTCGAGGGCTCAACTCAACCAACTTACATGGAAGTATGAAGTCTAAGAATTTGTTCTGTAAAGAGAGTTGGGCTCAGCTGAGACCCTGCTGGAAGATGCAAGAATAGAGAGCAAACTCCTGTATGACTTCTGAAACTGGCCCCCAAATCGCCAGTCTCTCCCATCCCACTGCACCCCACCAATCAAGCCCCAGTCTAAAAAGAATACTGCTTTTTAAGCCATTCACTCTGAGCTAAATTCTCCAAATGCCAACCCTTCTGTCAGTGGAGGCTGTTTCAACCTATTCACGCCCTATTTTTAAACACTTCCGTAAAATTTAACCGCAATCTGTTTTGCTCAGTAGAGAACAAACACTGCTTTCCCTGTGTATCTGAAATTGTCACTTTGTTATATGGTGCTTTGGACAACTATGCTGTGCCACTGACTTAATATGCTGGCTTCCTCCCCAGTACTAGAGGGTGGGTCACAGGCAGGGTAGTCCAATCTCCACCAACCCTAATGCAGTTTGGAAGCAAAGATGCTGGGGGCGTGGAGTGGGGCTCAGATCTGATACCCACACGCTCTGAGGTGCACCCTCACCATCAGGACATGCCCTCTTATAATTGCCATCAGGGAGAAGGTTCAGGAGCTGGACAACGTACACTCAACATTTTTAGGATTACCTTCTTGCCCTCCACAGACAGATTTCTGATGGTCAATTTCTGAACCCATGAACACAATCTTGTCATTCATTTTTTTATATTAAACTATTTGTTGAATTGCTATAGTGATTTTATTTCATTGCATTGTACTGCTACTGCAAAACAACAATTTTCACAAGTCAGTGGTAGCAAATCAGATCAGAATCAGGTTTATTGTCACCGGCATGTGACGTGAAATTTGTTAACTTAGCAGCAGCAATTCAATGCAATACATGATCTAGCAGAGCGAAAATAATAATAAATAAAATTTTAAAAATAATAAACAAGTAAATCAATTGCGTATATTGAATAAATTTTTAAAAATGTACAAAAATAGAAATACTGTGTATTTTAAAAAAAGTGAGGTAGTGCCATAGATTCACTGTCCATTAGGAATCAGATGGCAGAGGGGAAGAAGCTGTTCCTGAATCGCTGAGTGTGTGCCTTCAGGCTTCTGTATCACTGATGGTACCAGTGAGAAAGGGGCATGCTCTGGGTGCTGGACGTCCTTAGTAATGGACACAGCCTTTCTGAGACACCGCTCACTGAAGATGCCCTTGGTACTTTGTAGCCTAGTACCCAAGATGGAGCAGACTAGATTTACAACCCTCTGCACCTTCTTTTGGTCCAGTGCAGTAGCCCCTCCATACCAGACAGTGATGCAGCCTGTCAGAAAGCTCTCCATGGTACAACTATAGAAGCTTTTTGGTGTATTTGTTGACATGCCAAATCTCTTCAAACTCCTAATAAAGTATAGCCACAGTCTTGCCTTCTTTATAATGTTACGAACTGTAACGTTTTGAAATAAACCAGCAGCAAGAGATTTCACACTGAGTCAGGTTTTAATGTTAAAACCATTATCTTTATCAGTATCTACTTATAATATCGTAACTTAACCAAGATAAACAAATGTTAACAGTGTTATGTGTGTATATGTGTGTAAATATAGCTCCCAAACTAAGTTAAGCTTGGGGAAACAAAGCTTAGAGTCTTGAGATGGTAAAATAGGAAAGTTCAGTTTATCCACGGAATGTATGATAGGAGAGAGATATTTGTAATCCAGGGTGAAATGTAGAGAAAAGGTGGTTACGTCGAATTTCACAGGAAAACAAAAGTATTCCACAGATTCCAGGATGGTAAAACGAGATAACAGTCACTGTATATCTTATCTGTTGGGTCATTCCAAATCCACATACGAATTATCACCAAAAGTGATCTGTCACAGAGATATTGTCTTCAAGGGGTTGCCACACAACATACCCAGGCAAGGGTTAACACATAAGTGGTCTCCACAGGATATCCCAAACAAAATCCACTCCTTTGGATTATGCGAAGTGACAGACACCCATTCGTGGTGCAACGTGTGCAGATATTTAACCCACCCTTGTGGGCATAAGAGAGTTTCAAACAATCGCAGTGATAGCTGAAGTTTCAGCAGCCGGTCGTCTTTTCTTTCTTTTTCTATTTTTCTATTTTTCTATTTTTCTATTTTTCCTTTTTTCCTTTTTTCCTTTTTTCCTTTTTTCCTTTTTTCCTTTTTTCCTTTTTTCCTTTTTTCCTTTTTTCCTTTTTTCCTTTTTTCCTGTCTCTCCTCTTAAAGAAACAGTCCACAGTAAATGAAAACTGTGGGTTCATAATAACTACATCGATATCTTGGAAATAGGTTAGATCCTCAGAGATCTTGATACCCAGGAACATGAAGCTGCTCACTCTCTCCATTTCTGACCCCTCTATGAGATTCTGAATACCTCATACCATATAGCCAGAGTTCATCCTCTGAGGGCATTACACATCTGTAGTTTGACAAGGATTAAATAACCTTTAAGAATTCTGCATGCTTATGCACTTAAGCCAATTACCTCTGCTGAGGCATAGGCTGACATCAGCAGTTCATCAGAGTCCTCTGTCCTGCACCAGTTTTTCAAGTTGTCCCCACATGTAGCTCATCTTCTTGGTGTATCCTTCCTCTCCCAAGGATGAGGTCTTTGGACCTTCTGTTGGCGTTTCTGTAGCACCAGGTTTTTAGCCCCGTGCCAAGAAATCTGCATGCTCACCAGTAAAACAACCACTTCTGGCCCTGCTTTGAAATTTGATTATTCATATTAAAATCTCACTGGTTCCCTCATTGTCATCTCCTTTTTTATTTCAGAAATACACTTCTTAATAAAAATAAAATCATCGCTAAAATGTATACAAAAGAAGAAACAATGCACAACCTTTTCATGATCAACACATTCAGCAGTGTTAACTTGTTTTTTTTAAAATATATTACCATTTCCATTCATGTAGCTCCCTGGGGTAATACATCATTTCTGTCCCTTCTTGTATTAAGTTTGGTTAGTGCTTTAGAGACTCTGCTTTTGACTTGTAGCCACCCCGTGTGGGGAAGGTTTCATCTCGGCTGCTCTCAACTTCACAAGTCCTTGTGCCCTTAGTGTTAGGGACTGTAATCCTTACAGGACCTCTCCAGAGTTCAAGTTTTCTCTGTTGCTAGGAGACCTTAAAAATGCATTAATGTTCAAACTGACTCATGAACTGTACAGTAAAAACGTTCATTGCCATTGATGATGGGTTGAGAAACAAAGGTGGGCAAGACAGCTGGAATGGTGGTGGAAGGCATTGCTTTGAGTATTACCCTCTTTCATCGTAGCAGACCTGTAGCTAAATTCAGTAAACTTCCTTGAAAGTGAATTATATGGAATCTTTCAAAGAACTGCTCAATGGAAAATCTTTGGAAGAGCCATTTAATTGGTCCTTTCTCAGCTCCATAAACTTTTTCATTTCATCTGTTCATATAATTTTCTTTATAAATTATGACTGAATGTGCTTTCACTTCCCTTTACATCTGAAAAGATTTTCCTGTTCTCTAAGTTCTTTGAATGCAGATATTTCAGAGAGTGGGGATAAGTTCTTATTAAATTGATGGAGTAGATAGTTTTCAGTATTTCTATTAAAGTTAACTACAATCCCTTTGCGTTGATAGTGAACAAACCCAGCTTTCCTTGTGTCATTCATCCCCAGTATATACTGTGCGGTGGCACAGTGTTTAAAATCATAGACATAAAGTGGTACAGCATAGTAACAGGCTCTTCAGATTACTGAGTCTGTGCCATTCATCAGCCACGTATTCTACACTGATCCTTCATTTTCCTGTTTTTTATTTTCCCAATATTTTCCAGCCATTCCAAATTCCCCCACCCTATAGGTTCTACCACTCAGCTACACACTACAGGCAGTTTTCAGTGGCCTGCATGTTTTATGAAATGGGAGGAAGCAGGAGCATCTTGGGGAAAGTCACATGGCAGACAGAGATTGTTCAAATTGGACAAGACGTCGTTTTGGATACCATCACTAGGGGAAATTTCCTCTCAGTAAATGCCCTCTCAATACTCCTCAGAATCTTGAGATTACCCCTCTTTCTTCTATATTCCAGTGTGTATAGCCTAACTATTCTTCATATGTCAATATGTTCATGTCCAGAATGACACCAGTGAACATTATCCAATTCAGATACATTACTGTATTACATTAATATGGATATGTAAACTATACCCAATACTCCAAGTACAGCCCCACCAGTGCCCTGTAAAGATGCACTGTAATTCTCGTTTCTCTATGCTCTGTCTCTGTGAGTAGTGTGGACACTTGGATCTGCTATTCCTGAATTTACCTTAAAATTGGTTTTTGAGCAGTTAAGTGTGTCTTGTTTTGCAAACGTTTAAATTCATTATGATTTAAAGCAAAAGGTTGGGTTGGATATTTATACCTGGGCATATGCAGCATACCTTCTGACTTGTGTAAGTGTCAGGTGTGGCTCATCCTCAACATGATTCATTCTAAGTCATGAAGTTATGGGTTCAAGGTCTATTTCGGAGACTTGAGATCAAAATCCACTTTGATAATACAACGCAGTGGTAACTGATTGCTATTGTCAGTGGTGATATCAAACTAAAGCTGCTTCCTTAAAGGAATGTTCCCATTACTTTATTTGAAGAACAGAAGTTCTCCGAATATTTATTGTTAAATCTTTAGTGAAATCTTTTAGCCTTTTCAATCTTCTTTGGCAGCTCCTCAATCCTGAGGAAGGCTTGCTTCCTCCTCAGTTGTGTGGTGCAGTGGTCCCCAACCTCTGGGCTGCGGACCGATACCGGTGCAGTGGTAGCTGGAGCGCACCCAGCACACCTTTAAGAAAAAAGCCGAAATAAACAAGCTAACTAATTAGATGCCATGTGGCACATAAATGTCGGCCCAGCTCGGGGGCGATTGCCGATTTCACTTGCTCTACGCAATGTTCACTCCTCTTTCTAGGGCACTGGAGCCTTTAGCTGTTCCATTGTTTGGTCAATTTAAACGCCGGCCCAGACAGGCTGAAAAGACAGGGCTGTCAGGATCGAGGTGACATGTTGAATCTACACGAACTTCTAATGAAGTATTGGCACTGCTGTGCTTTATTTGTAATGACAGTTACATGCTGGCCCCAGGACAGATCCTCTGACACTTTTCAGAGAGAGAAACGTCGATCCTTAATGCTGAAGAATTTAAAGTTATTGACCCTCTCCACCTCAGTTCCTCTAATGAAGACTGGCTTCTGGGCGGCACCTAATTAATTAGCTTGTTTATTTTGGCTTTTTTCTTAAAGATGTGCTGGGTGTGTTCCGGCTACTGCTGCACCTCTGCATGCTTCGCGGCCCCATATCGGTCCGTAACCCGGAGGTTGGGGACCACTGCTGTGGTGGACAAAGCCAAATAGGAAATCACACACTTCCAAAGATGGGGCAAGAGCTGCCTAATGGGATAAGTGGATGGGTAGTGTGTGAGGTAGACCACACCTTTTGCACCTTGCACGCCACTATCAGACAGACGGATTTGAGGGTGACCTTGTCACTATCTCTTTGTTGATTGAGCGACTGCTGTGCTTCCATTTTTCAGTCATGGATACACATCACTGTAGGGATAATACACAAAAAAATAGTTCCAGGACTGTAAGAAGAGTCTCCACCATTGCATGGACTACTGCACGATCTAGCATGATTAACTGCTGAAGCAAGTTGCATCTAAGAAAATGCTGACTAGGCTCAAATCTCAATGGGGTCCAGGGAGCTTGGTACAGGTAGCAAGGAGTATCAGAGGGATAAGTGCTTGAGAAACACCCTGTCACCAGGAAGGTTCACCATAGCATTGTAGATGACGTTTGATGGATTGTAGCATTATTGAATCACAATATCAGCAGCTCCATTGTGGCAATAACAGAGAACTCTGCAGCAATGCAAGTGGACTGCTGACTGAGAGCTCCTTACCATTGCCTTTTCAGCATCATCTTCCAGCAAGTTGGCAAGACACTCATTATAAGTAGGTCTGAGGGCAGAAGGACCAATAAACGGTACGTTTGTTTTAAAATTGAGCTGTTAGCAGAGACACCTGAGGAAATTTAAGGACTTGCAAAGATTCTGAACAGAATCGCTGTTGATGGATAAAGGGTGACAGGTGCTTGGGAACCACGCATACTGAAGATCACACAGAGGACAATGAAGAAAAGACCCAAATAACAATTGCCAGCAGCAGTGAAGATTTGGATAAGCAGCGCAGTCCCTTGAAGGGAAAGTTAGGCTCTGTACATGCCTTGACCCAGCATATTGTATGACTATGAAGGCTGGATATTTGTCAAAACCGAGAACAGCCTGTGAGGCATGCTGCTACATGACCAGTGTGGGTTGAAAGCATACCAGGAAGATTAACAAGCAGCTAATTCCTTGAAGGAGTTGGAAGCCAAGAACTGTTACTGGAGGTTGTGCAAGAGAGGGTTTGGACACATGATGAGATGGCACACATTTGTCAATGCAGGAAGTTGTCCCAGGAAGAGCTGCAGTGAAGGTGCTGAATGCACTGTGTGCAATGGACAATAGTTGTTGCCACATCTGAGAGGCTGTGATTATCCTAGTGACCTCCAGTCTGACTTGAAAAAAACATCAGGGCATCTGTCACATATTAAGTGTCATGTTGTGTGATTTGTCTCCCATATGCTAGCCTGCATTTCCCTGTTTCATTCAGTTGCTACTTGCTAGTTGCCATCTCACCACATTTGGTATCCACGGCAAATTTTTGAAATGCATTTCTTACCAACATCAAGGTTATGTTCATATTTCAAAAACAAATGGCTCAGCATTGATTCTATGAAAATCATCTGAGAACGAGTTACTCACCGCTTTCTGTCCTTCAGTTAATTATTTTATCTAAGATGGCACTAATTATTCCATTGTACAAGCCTCAATTCTGTTATCTGGAAGGAAAACCACATCTTCATGGGGAACATAATGAAATTCCACTTAAACAGTGCCTGAGGTCAGGATTGAGCCCTGATTGTCGGATCGCTAAGGTGTTGACATGACGTCTGTGCCGAAATGCAGTGGTAATGGCCTACCATCAGCCTGCATTTTACTAAAGTTAAACATTTTCTTTGTGAACATGGAAACAGGCAAACTGAGATCACAAAGTGAGTATCTAATCAGCCAGAATATGTTTAAATGGTGAATCTAGTCAAGCCTTGAGCTCCTTGTGGGGGGTGGGGCGAGTGGAAATGTTTGTCAAAACCAATCAACTGCCACAAATAAAACACAATGAATATTGTGACATAAGATGTATCAGGAAAGTACCGAAGATCATTTGATATAGAACACTAGCTGTTGCATGTCGCACATGTCCTCTCCACTCTTACCCACCTCAGCTTTAACCCTTAACCATAACCTATGCTTACTTTTACTCTCTAACTTCCTTTGCAAACTCTTTTGAACATTACGTGTTTCAGCAGATAGTTTTGGGCAAAACTCACCCTCATGATCACTGTACAATGAATACAGTAGTTTGGCCAGGTGGGTGAGAAAGGTAAAGATCCTGAGAAGGAGGAATATGATAAGAGAGGAGTGGACTATGGGAGAAAGAGAAGGAGGAGGGGAGCCAAGGGGAGGTGATTGACAGGTGAGGAGGTCAGAGTGGACAACAGAAGAAGAAAGAAGGAGAAGGAAAAAATTAAATTACCAGAAGGAGAAGTCGATGTCCGTGCCATCAGGTTGGAGGCTATCTGGGTGGAATATGAGGTGTTGCTCCTCCATCCTGAGAGTGGCCTCATCGTGACAAAAGAGGAGGCCATGGACAGACATGTTGGAATGGGAACAGGGATTGGAATGAAAACGTTTGGCTACCAGGAAGTTCCACATTTGGTGGATGGAGTTGAGATGCTCGAAGAAGCCGGTCCCCCAATTTCCAACGGGTTGCACCAATGTAGAGCAGGCTGCATTGGGAGCACAGGATACAATAGGCAACCCCAGCAGGTTTGCAGGTGAAATGTTGCTTCACCTGGAAGGACTGTTGAGGGCTCTGAACAGAGGAGGTGAATGGACAAGTGAAGCTTTTCTTTGCCAGAAGGGAGAGTAGTAGTGAGGGATGAATGGACAAGGGAAACACAGAGGGTATGATCCCTGTGGAAAGTGGAGAGTGTGGGAGCAGGAAAAGATGTGTTTGGTGGTAGGATCCCATTGAAGTTGGTGAAAGTTGCAGAGAATGATATGTTGGATGTGGAGGCTCTTGGGGTAGTAGGTGAAGACGAGGAGCTCTATCCCTGTTAAGGTGACAGGAATATGGGACAAGTGTAGATATCCCAGGAGATGGAGGAGATGTGTGTGAGGGTATTATCAATGGTGGAGGAAGGGAAACCCCATTCTTTGAAGAAGGAGGACATCTCTGATGTCCTGTAAAGGAAAGCCTCATCCTGGGAACAGATGTGGCTGAGATGAAGGAACTGAGAGAAGGGATTGGCATTTTTACAGGAGACTGGGTATGAAGAGCAATAGTCAAGATAGCCCTTGGAATTGGTAGGTTTATAAAAAGATGTCAGTAGACAGTTTGTCTCCAGAGATGGAAAGAAATCAAGAAGGAGGAGAGAGGTGTCAGAAATGGGCCAAGTGAAAGGAAGGGCAGGGTGGCCGTTGGAGGCAAAGTTGGTGCAATTAATGAGCTCAGCATGGGTGCACGAAGCAGCATCAATTCATTCATCGATATAGTGCAGAAAGGGTTGGGGAGCATTACCAGTATAGGCTTGGAATGTGGACTGTTCTGCTTAGCCAATTGAAAGGCAGGAGTAGCTGGGGCCCTTGTGGGTGCCTATGGCTACACATTGGGTTTGGAGGAAATGGGAGGAGGTGAAGGCAAAATTGTTGGGGGTGAGAATCAGTTTTGCCAGATGAAGGAGGGTGGTAGTGGAGGGGAACTGTTTGTGTCTTTTGTTGAGAAAGAAGTGGAGAGCTTTAAGGCCTTTTTGATGGGGTACAAAAGTGTATAAGGACTGGATATCCATGGTGAAAATGAAGCGGTCAGGTTCAGGGAGTTGTTGAGATCGAGAGCATGTTAAGTGCTGTGGATGTAGGTGGGAATGGACTGAACCAAGAGGGATAGAATGGAGTCACGGTATGTTGACACAAATTCAGTGGGTAGGAGCAGGCAGAGACAACAGACCTACCTGGAGAGTCAGGTTTGTGGATCTTGGGAAGGAGGTAGAAATGAGCAGTGTGGGGTAAGGGAGCTATGAGTTTGGTGGCAGTGGATGGGAGTTCTCCAGAGTTGATGAGGTTAGTGATGGTGTTGGAGACAATTTCTGATGGTCCAGAATGGGGTCCTTTTCAAGAAGTAAGTAAGAGGAGGTGTCTGAGAGATACTGCCTTTCCTTAGCAGGGTAAAGATCAGTTTGCCATATCACAACAGCACCCTCATTGTCTGCGGGTTTAATAGTAAGGTTGGGATTGTTGCAGAGAGAGTGGAGAGCAGTGTGTTCAGAGGGTGTAAGGTTCGAGGAGGAGAGGGGAGTGCTGAATTTAAGCTGACTGAGGTCTCATCAGAAATTAGAGATTAAAAGAACCAGAGTCGGGTGTCCAAGAGAGGAGGAGGATTGGAGATGGGAAAAGGCGTCATTGGTGCAGCTGGGGAATTCTTGGCAAAGAAGTGGGCTCTGAGACAGAGGCAAAGGAAGAAAGTCTCTGAACCATGGCAGGTACAGAACTCACTGAGATGTGGGTGAAGGAGGACAAAGGTAAGGCACTTTCTGAGGATAGTATGATCTGCCTCAGAAAAGGAAAGGTCAGCTGGAATGGTGAAGGCTTGGTAGGGATTGGAGCTGGGATCCGAGGGGGGAGGAGAGTTGGTGGTGTCAGAGGAGAGGGGGAAGGTTGGGGTGTTCAGGGAAGATATGGGAGGAGGAAGATGGAGGCTGTGAGGACTGGAGCTGCCCAGGGGTATTTGGAGTTGGTGATGGTGATATCCATGGTCTGGGGGCATTCAGGGCTGTCAGAACTGGAGTTTGAGACAGCAGGATCTGTGATGTGGAAGCGACTCGCAGATAGTAGAGAGCATAGAATAAAGGTTGCATGGGGAAAGTTTAAGGATGTGTGAAGCAAGTTGTTTTTGTTTTACACGGAGTGTGGTAGGTGGCTGAAATGTACTGCCAAAGAGGCGATGGGAGCAGATATGATAGTGAAGTTCAAGAAGTATTTAGACAAGAACTGGAATAGGCAGGGATTGGAAAGATGTGGATATTGTGCAGGAAGATAGGATTAGTTTGCGTTGGAAAGTGCCTAACACACATGGTGGGCCTGAAGGCCTGTTCCTGCGCTGTACTTTTCTATATTCTATGTAATAATAAATTGGTTATTGACAGGTAAATTGGAAGGATTGCTTTATCCTCTTGAAAATTATCTTGGGATGACCCTGCTTGTCTACAGGAGTGGATAAAGTTTCAATTTTGTCTACAAAAACACCTTCAACAGCATTGCAGTCCCCTATTCAAAAGGAACTCTGATAATCTTCACCTTAAGCATTTTGCAGTACTAGACTAATATTTTCTGTGTTAATAACCTCAGGAGTTTCAACTTGCAGATATCACCTTGTATATTTTGGGTGCAAATCTACCCAGGTTCTCGATCCACTCTCTTCCCACCCACCGTCAATGTTTCCACTCCCAACCCTGTCCTCAGCTCCAGCCACACACCCAGGACTGATGTCAGTCCATCTTGACACCAGTTCACTGGACCGCACTGGATTGGGCACTTGTCGCTGGAGATACACTTGAATGTAAATGTAGGTGAGAATGCTGCTGACCTACCCTGATCTGACACCCTGGAGTCTGTCTGTAGAACTGCTGTCTCACAGGTATTGAGCAGCGTCATCATGTGTATTGGTTACACAGGGGTGGACTAACCTGCACTCTCTGTGCACTGTGCTTTGGTCTGACTGCTCCCTGTTTGTGCTGTATGTCCATCTGAGCTGCTCACTGCATGTTCTCCTTGCCTTTCAGTGAACCTTCAGCCACCAAGTGACTTGACTGTGGCATGGAGAGGGATTGGCTTAATTAATTATAGCTGGTCTCCAAGTCATCTCAAAAATACCACCAAGTATACTTTAAGATACGAAAGTTCATTTAAATATGATAGTGGTGATTGGGAGGTAAGTTGAGATGTTCATTATTAATTATTATTTTTGTATATTACTGCATATTCAATATCCATTCTGTTTTCAAACATAGTTGATTTTAATAATAATGAATGCCCGAATATTTGTTATTTTTCGATAAACTGTTAAAATGCCCACTTATTTTCTTTGATTCATTCTTGTGATTTCATCAGGTGAAACATGTTTATAAATTGATTTTTCATCTTCCTATTAGGAATGATGTATCAGCAAATATACAATCCCCTTGAAAGAAAGCAGAAACAAAAGAAATACCAGAAATACTCAGTGGGTCAGGCAGCATCAGTGGAAAGAGAAACTGTTGATGTATCCGGTCAAAGAGGTTTTGCACTACTGAAGAAAGTTCATTCACTCTGATGCACTCTGTCTCCCTCCCTCTCTGTCCACAGATCAAAGATGAGTTTATTGTCATACTGCACAAGTAGATATTTACACAAGTGTAATGAAAAGCCTGTTTACTGCAACATCTCACACACAAACAAGCAACATTCGCAAGAAGAACATAAATGTAAATTGCACACATCTCACTGGAAAGAACGCAATTGGAACCCAAAAAGCAAAGTCCATTATAGTACAGTGTTTGTTCAGTGCATTTTAGATGCTATCCAATCAGCTGACCATTTTCAATCCCAATCAAGAGAAAATCTGCAGGTGCTGGAAATCAAAGTAATACATACACAATGCTGGAGGAACTCAGCATGTCAGGCAACATCTATGGAAAAGAATAAACTGTCGATGTTTCAGGTCGAAACACTTCGTCAGGCAGTCTCAGTTCGAAATGTCAGCTGTTTACTCTTTTTCATAGATGCTGCCGGTCTGCTGATTTCCTCCAGCATTGTGTGTGTGTATTACTATGTGTATTTTCAATAGTTCCGTTTAATATCAGAGAATGTATACAATCTGAAATTCTTACTCTTCGCAAACATCCACAAAACTGAAGAAAACCCCAAAGAATGAGTGATAGAAAAGCATTAGAACCCCAAAGATCCTCCTCCATCCCCCACACAAGCTGCAGCAAAGCATCAGCCCTCCTTTCCCCCACTTGTTCCAGCAGAGAGCATCAGTGCCCACGACCCACCAAGCAAGCAGTAGCAAAGTCCCCAAAGAGAGACTATGATTTGCAGTCCAACACCTGACAACCCAACACATCACAGGCTCTCTTGCTGACAGGGGCATGAGAGATGCCCCCCATTCCACAGTGAGGGGGAGACCATCAAACTGTTCCCTGTTACAATGTCACTGTCTGCAGCTGCACTTTTATTCCGAGTTTCTCTGACTCAAGAATCGGCAGCAAACTCCCCACCCAGACAGCCATCGAGAGAGAGAGAGAGAGGGATAACCTCAGATGCCTCCGACAGCTGCACCCGCTGTTTCAATGTCTGTTCTCCCGCAATGTCTCAGATGCTGACTCCGGCAAGGATCGAGTCCACAGGGGCCGCACAGGGCTTTACCCTGTAGGCACACGACTTCTAGCCACTCCTGGGATATCAGAAATGGCTGGTTGGTGAGCTGCAGGAACAGAAACACACCGCCATAAAAAACCTCCATCTTAAGTGCAGCTGTAGGTCACGGACTCCGACAAAACCCCAGCCACCTTGAAATGGAAAAAAGAGATATTAAGAAGAGGAATTTAAGCTATTTCACAGATGTGCTCGAAAAAGTCGCCTTCTGGCACCATTTTAGCTCCGCCCAGCCTTTTGCATCAACTACAGAGTTTTTATTTCATGTTCTGCTTCTAAATTACTGTCCTGTTAAATTTTTTGTTAGCTAATTAATTTTACATTTTGTCTAGCTGATCACTGTTTGATAGGCTGAAGATCATTGTGCCAACATCACTTTTTACTACCACATTCATAGACAAAAATGGATACTAACTCTCTCAACCATGTAAGAAAAAAAAACAGTAAATTTGATCAACTCTCCCACCCTCCCTCCCCACAACTGCTGCCCATTTTAAAGTGAAAACTAGCCCCAGTTTTTCAGGTGTGGCTCACACTCACCTGAACCAGGCATTCTAGGTGTGATTCATCTGTGTTTATGTACAACTACTACATTTTTTGAAGATTAATTTTATTCTGCTAATATTACAATGTCATCCATCCATTATCTATTCCCTTCATCTAGGGAACAAAAGTAAATCCTTTTTTGCACCGTGAAGAAGTCATGTTTCTTAATGAGGGTATCCATTTCCGAGTGAAGGCATTGGCGTCATTGAATATAGAGGAGAATTCTAACCTACCTACTTGTCAACAAAGTGACTGGGTTGATACGTATATAGATGCCGTAAAAGGTAATGCCAAAGTTCTCACTGTTTACACACTAATGTGATATCAATCCTTACTGAACGTAATTACAGTCTTTACTCAATCTCTTGAATCAAACACCAGGAATTTCTAAAGTGTCATTAGAGGTGCCCTTTATGTTCTACCTGTACATTATTTATTGCTTGTGTGTTGAGTAGATTGTTATATGTTCCTGTAAAGTATTGTACTTTAATGTAATTATTTGGAGCAGTCATCAAACAGAGATTTAAACATTTGTAAGCAGGATAGGACTTCTAGGCTTTTGTGCCAGGACTGATCTTCATCAACTGACCAAAGGCTATGGCAGTGGGCTGAGGTGACAGTGACTGAGATATAGATATAGCCATAGACTTGTCCCACCAGTGCTGTACCAGTGTTATACAATGATAGACTTATCCCCACCGGTACCGTAGCCTAGTGCTTTGAATGACCTACCCAACCTGCCAGTGTTGTACCTCAGTGTTATACAGTAACAGAACTGCCCCCACCAGTACTGTAGCCCAAAGTTATACCATGACAGACTATCCCTGCCAGTACAGTATCCCAGTGTAATGCAATGTCAGACCTGTTCCTACCTGTGCTGAACAGCTTAACGATCATCGGAGCATGCAGAGGATATGGAATACTGATTTAGAGGATTGTTTCTACAGAATACAATCAAAACTGTATTTTTATTGGAAGAATATATTAAAAGGAAGTAAAAAGCAGTGTAGGGTAGAGCAATGACTAGAAGAAAGTGGCTGCAAAATTTTCCTTCAGTTAAACTGTGGAAAAGTTCACAATGATGAGTCAATATACACATTATTCACAATGACACAAACTGTTGGCAATGGAAACACTTCTCTTCCCATACACTTCACTATTGAAGGGAACTTGTCTGATAGTTGGTGATGACCTAACAATTCATAGAAAGGTGCTGCATGAAAACAGGCCCTTCAGCCCACTGAATCCATGCTGACTATCAACTCTCCATGTACGCTAATCGTACTTTAATCCCATTTTAGGCTCCCCACATTCCCATCAACTTGTGTAGATTCTAACACTCAGCACTTTACAGCACAAAAATTAACCCACATGACTTTAGGATGTGAGAGGAAACCAGGCCAAGCAAAGGAAATCCATGTGATCACAGGGAAAACAGTGCATAACATAAAAAGTGTAAGTTACAATAAAAACTAAATAATTAAATAGTGCAATAGTGTAAGATGATGCTGACGGACCATTCAGAAATCTGATGGCGGAGGGGAAGAAGCTGTTCCAAAAGCATTGAGTTTGTGTCTTCGGGCTCCTGTACCTCATCCCTGATGTTGGTAACAAGAAGAGGGCATGGTGAGGGTTGAAGCCGCCTTTTGAAGATGTCCTCAACAGTGCGGAGGCTTGTGGCTATGATGAAGCGGCTGAGGCTCCAACCCTCAGCAGCCTCTTTTGATCCCGTGCATTGGAGCCTCCACGCCAACATTGCAACCAAGTCACTGGAGCTGTAGGCCAGTAGGTCTCTGAGTGGTTCTCTGTGCTGCTTCTGGCTCCACTGGCTGTAACATTGTCAGAGAGGAATTGTTTGTTCTCCAGAGCAAGGCTCCTACCCTTGGGGCTTCCTATTGCCCCTTTCCCGCCCCCCCCCCTCACTGTGGAGTGAGAGGGAATTAATTTCATCCAGAGCCAAATCTGAGCCAGAGGGTTTGCAGGGAGAAAGGTACAAATACAGCAGAGAAAATGGGGATCATTAAAGAGTCAGGGGTGAGGGTACAGGGTGTACAATAGTATGGGGGGATGAGAGAGAGGGTAGGATAGATGGGTTTAGTGTTTGGGGTGTGTTCTTTGATGGGACTGATAGATGGAAAGGATGTTAGTTGGGATGTGCAATTAATTATCATGATGTTATTGGCCATATACTAATTGGGTCAGGTTGTAATAGGCTTTAGGGTTAGGGTCTATGATGGACAAATCAAACATAGATTAGGTAACTGCTTTATAGAGCACTGTCATTCAGTCCACAAAGGTAAAACAGGAAGTGCCAGTCGTCTTCACTTTAATTCTCCATCCACAACAGTCAATTGGTCTGTGGCCTCCTGCACTGTTCCAAAGAGAATCAAGATAGGCTTGGAGAACCTTGCCTTCTATCTGACCATGTTGCAGCTTATGGGCACATTACCTGACATTGTTGAATAGAATATTTTGCATTTTCCATTTGTTTATGAATAGGACAGCTATTTTATTTGTTTTGTTGTCTGTAACTTTAACCATTTTTCTCTCTGGCACAGCAATTGCTGGGCATTTCCAACAATCTCCTTTGGATTTGGGGTTAAGCAACTTCTCTCACCTGTGTCTGTCTCATTAATCTATTAAAACAACACTACATAACCATCATGGTAGTTTATAACTACAGAGTAAGACGATAAGCGAGTTCTAATAAAACGTTTTTGATGTGAAGCTGTGACTGTGTTGCTCTCTCCTAAATGTTGCAGGACAGACAGGAGTATTTCCTGCATTTTCTGTTGTTTTATTCACGTTTCCAATGGTTTTCAGAATCAAAGGACCTGTTTAATTCATCTGCCACCTCCAAGTATTCTCTTATTAATTACAAGTATCTGACTTTATAGGACCAACTCCTTTAATTCTTCTGTCTCTTAAGTATTTATAAGAATTCTAATCATCTGTTTTTCTTTAAATTTGTCTTGATTTATCCTGCCATCTGTATATTTTTTCTTTCTTATTTACCTTTAACGTTAAGGATACAGCTTAAGACTTGCTCATTTTTGAAGTTGCTGTTGTCATACTTGTGTAACAGGACTGTTTTCCTCAGCTAATCAGCCCAAGCCAGAATGTTGCTTAGGTCTTGCCACATCTAGCATGTCCTCTTTCATCATCTGGCCAGTTACAAATGGAACCGACCAGTGTACAATTAAGGAAATGTTATTGCACCAACAAGTGCACTACTACTAGAGGGGGAGGTAAGAACTATCTGAAGATCACTGGGTTTGAGATATTGCCCTGAGCAGTGTTCTGGGCTGGCATGATTGTCTTCCAATAGCCACGGCCAGCTTCCAATCAAATGCTTAGTGCTGTCCATTCTCTTTAATTTTGCCAAGAGTAATTGATCGAATGCTGCCTAGGGTCAAAGGGTGGAATATATATATCTTTTTATTCAGCTCTGGTTTCTGTACTTGCAGTGGTATATGAGGTGAACAATCTATAGAGTAAAAGAGAGATGGGGCCTTTAACCCACCTACTCCACACTGATTGTCAACCACCCATTCACACTAATCTTGCCCAAGCTCATAATTCATTGTCTCTGCATTCCCATCATCTTTCCCAAGACTTTACAATGGCCAGTTACCTTACTAACTTGCACATCCTTGTGATGTGGGAGAAGATGAGGACACCTCATGGAAGAAGCTGCATACTGCACATACCCGAGGTTGGGATTGAACACACCTCTCGGGAACTGTGATGCAGAAGCTCCACTGCTGTGGCCACCCATGGTTTTGGAAAGCCTTTGACTTTGTACCTTTTACCCATGCACTAGGGTCTGCTGTTAGCAGATGCTGGGATGTGCATGTCCTTCGTCCTTAACTCTGCACCTCTGTTCTGAGATGGATATGGTAAAGCAGCAGAACTTTGATTATACAAGCCCTTCTATCTGTGCAATGTCTACTCTTTGTACAGATGTCTGTAGTCCTACATCGTAACACTGATAGACTGATTCATCATTTTTGCCATTTTAAATAAAAAGTCAAAATATAACTTGCAAATTCTGGAAATCTGCAATAAAAACAAAGTGTGGGGAACACTCAGCAGGTTGGGCAGCGTCTGCAGAGAGAGAAGGAGAGTTATGTTTCAGATAGTGCTACTCTTTCTGGAGAATGTAGAACTGTTGCATCATCACCATCTCAAAGCTGCTCAATTTGAATGCGCACTCTTGCATTAGCTGAGAGAGTGAAATGTGCCAATCATCAGCTTTCCCACTTCATGGCTGAACTGATGCGGTGTTGTCTAATGTTGAGGCTGCTTAGTGGCCCCTCCCCAGCTTCCCAAATGCAGACTCCCTACCTGAGACCAGACCAAATCAGACCAAGGCAGAACATGAAAGATGCCTAAAATATATGACCTATTTATTTGTTTCAGTTAGTTTGTTTGTTTGCTGAGTTGAGGTTTACAAATCAATCTATAAATCCCAGCAACTAACATCAAAGTAAATTTATTACTGAAGTACATACCTGACACCATATATTACTCTAGGATTTTCTTGTGGGCATTTACAGTTAATATAAAGAAACACAGCAGAATCAATGAAAAACCACACACAAAGTTGGACAAACGGCCAGAGTGCAAATGACAACAAATTAAGCAAATACAAAAAGAACAAAATAATAATAATAATAATACATAAGTAATATTGAGAGCATGAGTTGTAGACTCCTTGAAAATGATTCTGTAGGTTGTGGAATCAGTTCAGTGTTGGGGTAAGTGAATCTAGCCATGCTGGTTCCGGAACCTAATGGTTAAGGCATAATAATTGTTCATGAGCTCGGTGATATAGGACCCAAGGCACTTGTTACCTCCTTCCTGATGGCAGCAGCAAGAAGAACACATTTCTTGGCTGATCAGGTCTTTAATGCTGATGCTGCTTTCCTGCTATAGTGCTTCTTGCAGATGTGCTCAATGTGGGGTGGGGTGGTGGGATGGGCTTCACCTGTGATGGACTGGGCTGTATTCACTACCTTTTGTCTGACTTTCCATTCAAGAGTATTGGTGTTGGAGTACCTAACTCTGCTACAATTAGTCAGTATACCCTCCACCCTGCACCTATAGAAATTTCTCAGAGTTTTAGATGACATGCTGAATTTTCGCTAACCCCTAGGAAAGGAAAGGTGCTGCCATGCCTTCCTTGTAAAATGACGCTTACGAGCGAGACCCAGAACCAATTCCTTGAAATGGTAACACTGCGTAATTCAAAGTTGCTGACCCTCTCCAACTTTGATCCCCCGATGAGGACTGGCTCGTGAACCTCCAGTTTCCTCCTCCTGCGGTCAATAATCAATTATTTGGCTTTGCTGATGTTGAGAGCGAGGTCATTGTTGTGGCACCAGTCAGCCAGGTTTTCAATCCCACTCCTATATACTGATTCATCACCACCTTTGATTTGGCCAATGATAGCAGTGTTGACAGCAAACTTAAATAAGCTGTACTTGGCCTCATATCATACGTATAAAGTTGGTAGAGCAGGGGACTTTGCTGCATCTGTGCTGATGATGATTGTGGAAGAGATATTGTTCCCAATCTGAACAGAAAATCCAAAATAAAAACAAAGTGTGGAGAACACTCAGCAGGTCAGGCAGCGTCTGCAGAGAGAGATGGAGAGTTATGTTTCAGATAAAGCTACTCTTTCTGAATGACATTCCATTCGATTCTGTTTCTGGTGTTCCCACATCTCACTTTAAAGAATCTTTATCTTGTTGTTCATGCTCTCGTTATTTATTGCTATTTATTTATATTTACATTTGCACAGCTGTTCATTGATCCTGTTTATAGTTACTGTTTTATAGAATTGCTGAGTATGTCCACAGGAAAAAGAATCTCAGGGTTGTATGTGCTGACATGTATGTACATAAACTTTACTTTAAACTTTGAACTGACTGAGGTCAGCACGTGAGGAAATCATGGATCTAATTACATAAGGAGGTGTTGAGGCCTAGGCCTTGGAACTTATTGGTTAGGTTTGAAGCGATGATAGTGTTGAATACTGATCTGTAGTCAATGAAGATCATCCTGATGTATGCATCTTCACTGTCCAGATGTTCCAGGACTGAGTGAAGAGGCAATGAAATGGCATCTGCTGTTGACCTGTTGTGACGGTAGACAAATTGGAGCATGTGCTAGAATCAGGAACAATGTCAGATAGAAATACAGCAGAGAAACAGGCCCTTTGATCCATCACATCCCTTCTGAGTGTCAAAAGTTCATTGTCATTAGTCCTATTTACCGGCACTTGGCCTATAGCATTCTATTCCTTGGCAATACAAGTGCTTGTGTGCTGCCTTCTTAAATGCTAGGAGAGTTTCTGCATCCACCACCTACCAGGATATGTGTTCCACGTTGCAACCATCTTCTGTTATTTCAAAAATTATTTTTTTTATAAAAAAATCATATATACAAGATAAACAGCGCATGGCTTTCTTTACATTTGTGGTGTTGTCAAGTCTATATATGAGCAGTGTTTTCAAGTTAATACTTTCTACATACAAAGCAAGATGCCATTCCTTGGGTGTTGGCAGGGTTATTACACAGAGACTGCAGTCATTTGTATGGAGGGAGGGGAGACGAAATCCTCGTCAGATTGACTCTGGGCCTCTTTCCCTCTTGCCCTAAACCTGTGCCTGATACAGTTTGTGTTGAAGTTCAGGTTGATAAATCTACCTGTGGGTTCTATGATAAGTTGATGTTTTGGTGGGAGAGTAAGCAAGAGATATTATTCCTGATTGGTAATCAAATCTAATTTCTGATATTTGCATTTTTTTTTGTAGGTGACAATAACACCGTCGTCACAAACTTTACCTGCTTTTACTACAACTTTGAATATGTAAATTGTACTTGGACTCCTGGAAGCATGGCACCTCCTGACACGATCTATACATTCCATTACTGGTAATTGATTGTTGAGTCACTTAATCTGCTGTATGCGTTGTGTATATTGGAACTAAACATGCCTTATAATCTTGCAGGCAAAAAAAGATGGACCCTATTCAGAACTGCACGGAATACATGTTGGAAAACGGCAAGCACGTAGGTTGCCAAATTTCAAGTAACCAGTTCAATGACGAGAAGGATTTGAATATTCAAGTTTCAGGAAGAAGTGCCACTGCAAAGATAAAACCCTTCTTCTACAAACTGGAATGCCGTGCCTTTGGTATGTCACCAATTCCATGCTATTGACACCAGTCTTAACAAGTTATGTCTGATTCCATTTGTGAAAGCTGGAATGTGACCAGGGAATATTTGTAATTGGATTTCTATTTTCAAGCTAAGGCTTCTTCACCAGCAGTAATGCACAGTACTGCTCCTCGAACAGGTTTTGCACCCTAGTTATTGAAAGTAACCTACAGGTTAGACAGCAACACACACAAAATGCTGGTGGAACGCAGCAGGCCAGGCAGCACCTATAGGAAGAAGTACAGTCGATGTCTCGGGTCGAGACCCTTCATCAGGACTAACGGAAAAAAGAGATAGTAAGAGATTTGAGAGGCGGAGGGGGAGACCTGAAATGATAGCAGAAGACAGGAGGGGGAGGGATGGAGCTAAGAGCTGGGAAGTTGATTGGGTGAATGAACAGGGGCTGGCCTGAGGTCCAGTCTGCTCCAATTCATAAGTAAATGAAAGTTGAGCTGATTGAGTTAAGTGTTTGATTTTTTTGAAATAAAATTAAGTTAGTCAAAATAGTGCTGCAACAGTTAGTATCTCAGCACCAGATGTGCAGGTTCAATGCCAACCTCTGGCACTGTCCCTCTCTGGAATTTTCATGTGGACTTTCCCTGGGTGCTCTAGTTTCATCCTCATGACCTACTAATGAGCTAATTAACTGCTGTAAATTGCCCCTCTAGTTAGGTTAATGGCAAAAAACTGCAAAAATGGGGAGTTGGTGGGCAATTGTGTGAAGGAATAAAATGCATGTGTACAGGGAAATAAGGGTGGGATGGAATCTGTAAGCTTCTCTGCTGATTGGCCTCACTCTGGAGGTAGAAGTCAGAATCCATTCTCTTTTCACTTGTGCTGCTTTGTCAAAGGAGAATAGGTTCTCATGAAACACCAAAGTGACTTTCTGTTGCATTATGCAGGGACAATGCAGTTTCTGGAAGCAATGTACTAGTATACAATCCAAACAAGAAAAACATACAAATTACAATTTTTTACACAATCTCTGTTGCGTGTGTCCTCCCACTCTGCATTTTGCAGCCCTTGCATTCTTACGGTCTAACTGATTCTTGTTTACAGTTTATCCCTGTGGTCACACCATCAGAGAAATTCTCCTCACCCCACCCTTCTTTTGTCTCCTTTGATCTGAAAATCCTTTCTGTTTCTGGAGTTTCCTTCCAAATGTGCAGCCTGAGCCTGTGTAGCATTTTCTGGTTTTGCTCTGCTGCAACAGGGGAAGGGTTTAATGCTGCACAAACATTAATCTGTCTGCCTTTAAATCTCTCTGATCTTGGCAATTATTTTATGTCAATATTTAATGCAGGAAATTAGCAGTCACTGTTATTGCTGAACTTCCCCAATTGCTAACATCACACTAACAGATAACAATTGGTGCACAGGAAACTGCAGGATAAAACCCGAGATAAAACTGTTGGACACTCTTGGTAGGTCACAACACAGACTCTGCACCCTGCTCTTTTGAAACCTCACATACAGCTGCAGGGATTTTATATTTTGTTTAGATCTAGTAGGTGTGATGTGGAGAGATACAGTACAGAAATAGGCTCTTCTGCATACGGTACATTTCTATAGCCATTCTGTACCTAACACATGTTATTCTCATCAAATTGCACACCCCCACCCAGATTCTACCCCTCATCTACATACAATGGGGCAAATAGTAGCAGCCGATTAATCTGCCAACCCACATGTGGGAAAGAACATTGTTCAGTTACCGGAAGAACAAGCAAACTTTACCCAGACAGCACCCAAAGCCAGGATTGAATACATTGGTGGTGAGTCACCAAGTCATTGGAGGTGTGAGACAGGGCTCGACCAGCTATAGCACTGTTGCCTTTTGCTCCTTCTTTTTGTTTTGTCTTAAGGTATTAATTTTGAATTCCTCATTATTATTGCCTTCTTGGTTCCTATTGTGTAGGCAAGTACAAAAACTTGTTTTACACAGATTATCTTTTGTCTACAAAGAACAGCTTCATCCTCAGTTTTGTTGCTGTAACTGTAGTTCCACATCTCAAGTCCTCATGGTCTTCTGCAAATGTGTTCAGAATTGAACATGATTCTGGAGAGAGGGTTGAACTGACATTACATACAGGAGTAGGAAGACTTCCTTTCGTACTTTGTATCTCTTTATAAAACTCTATGCCCATTTCCTTAATGCGCTGCTACCTTCAAAACCTACTTCTTGCTTGCTTTAAGTAAATGATATAGAAACATAGAAACATAGAAAATAGATACAGGAGCAGGCCATTCGGCCCTTCGAGCCTGCACCGCCATTTATTATGATCTTGGCTGATCATCCAACTCAGAACCCCGCCCCAGCCTTCCCTCCATACCCCCTGATCCCCGTAGCCACAAGGGCCATATCTAACTCCCTCTTAAATATAGCCAATGAACTGACCTCAACTGTTTCCTGTGGCAGAGAATTCCGCAGATTCACCACTCTCTGTGTGAAGAAGTTTTTCCTCATCTCAGTCCTAAAAGGCTTCCCCTTTATCCTCAAACTGTGACCCCTCGTTCTGGACTTCCCCAACATCGGGAACAATATTCCTGCATCTAGCCTGTCCAATCCCTTTAGGATTTTATACGTTTCAATCAGATCCCCCCTCAATCTTCTAAATTCCAATGAGTACAAGCCCAGTTCATCCAGTCTTTCTTTCTTTTTAAATCTTTTTATTGAGTAAGTATACAAAAAAGGTAAGCCATATAAACATTAATACAATGTTAAAGTATAATAAAATTCCAAAAGATAATAATACCAAAAAGAAAATACTACAATGTAATTTAAGCATAAGAAACCAAGATAACGTAATAGTATACTAAATTTTATATATATCAATGGAAAAAAAAAGAAAAAAAAACCCCCAAAAAAAACCCACCGTGCAGCTAACTAAAAGCAAGGCAAAGCAATGGGCTAACTTGAAACCAAACAGAGTTAAACTTAAAATCACGTCCTCAATCCCGACCTCCATTAAAACAGTGAAAAAAAAACAAGAAGGGTAAATATTACATTAAATGAAAATATCGAATAAAAGGCCCCCAAATCTGTTCAAATTTAAATGAAGAATCATAAAGGTTACTTCTAATTTTCTCCAAATTCAAACATAAAATCGTCTGAGAAAACCAAAAAAAGGTAGTTGGAGCATTAAGCTCTTTCCAATGTTGTAAAATACATCTTTTCGCCATTAAAGTAAGAAATGCAATCATTCTACGGGCTGAAGGGGAAAGATTACTAGAAATTTTAGGTAGTCCAAAGATAGCAGTAATAGGGTGAGGAGAGATATCTATATTTAATACCTTAGAAATAATATTGAAAATATCTCTCCAAAAAGTTTCCAAAGTAGGGCAAGACCAAAACATATGAGTTAAAGAGGCTATCTGCCCCGAACATCTATCACAGAAAGGATTAATATGCGAGTAAAAACGCGCTAACTTATCTTTGGACATATGTGCTCTATGAACCACTTTAAATTGAATTAGGGAATGTTTAGCACAAATAGAGGAAGTATTAACTAATTGTAAAATCTGCGCCCAATCATCCACAGAAATGGTAAGCCCCAATTCCTGTTCCCAATCTACCCTAATCTTATCAAATGGAGCTTTCCTAAGTTTCATAATAATATTATAAATCATAGCCGATGCACCTTTCTGACATGGATTAAGGTTAATTATCGAATCTAAAATATATATAGGAGGAAGCATTGGAAAGGAAGAAAGTATAGTACTTAGGAAATTTCTAACTTGTAAATATCTAAAAAAATGTATTCTTGATAAGTTATATTTATTAGATAATTGTTCAAAAGACATAAGGGAACCATCTAAAAATAAATCCAGAAACCGTAAAATACCCTTAGTCTTCCAAGTTTGAAAAGCGCGATCCGTAAAAGAGGGAGGAAAAAATATGTTACCTAAAATAGGAATCGCTAACCCGAATTGATTAAGATCAAAAAATTTTCTGAATTGAAACCAAATGCGCAAAGCATATTTAACTATCGGGTTAGAGACCTGCTTAAGGCGTTTCGAATCAAAAGGAAGAGAGGAACCTAAAATAGAACCAAGTGTATAACCCTGAACAGATTGTAATTCCAATGCTACCCATTTAGGTATAGATAGTATGTCCCGGTCAAGTAACCAAAATTTCATATGTCGAATATTAATAGCCCAATAATAAAATCTAAAGTTAGGTAATGCTAAACCTCCATCTCTCTTAGCTTTCTGTAAATGTATTTTACCCAGTCTCGGATTCTTATTCTGCCAAATAAATGAAGAAATTTTAGAGTCAACTTTATCAAAAAAAGATTTAGGAACGAAAATTGGTAATGCCTGAAACACATATAAAAATTTTGGCAAAAAAAACATCTTAACTGCATTAATACGACCAATCAAAGTTAAATATAAGGGAAACCATTTAGATGAAAGTTGAGTAATATGGTCTATTAATGGTAAAAAGTTAGTCTTAAATAAATCTTTATGTTTACAAGTAATTTTAATCCCAAGATATGAAAAGTAATTATTGATCAATTTAAATGGAAATTTATAATATAAGGGAAGATGTTTATTAATCGGAAAAAGTTCACTCTTACTAAGATTTAATTTATAACCTGAGAAAAGACCAAATTGTGTTAATAACTCTAAAACAGCAGGAATGGATCTCTCAGGATTAGAAATATATAAAAGTAAATCATCAGCATAGAGTGATAATTTATGGGACTTTAATCCCCGAGTTATCCCAGTAATATTTGAAGATTCTCGAATAGCAATTGCAAGAGGTTCTAATGCAATATCAAATAATAGGGGACTAAGAGGACAGCCTTGTCGAGTACCACGAAAGAGAGGAAAAAAAGGTGAGTTTAAAGAGTTAGTACGAACCGAGGCTACAGGGGAGTGATATAACAGTTTAATCCAGGATATAAATTTCAAGCTAAAATTAAACATTTCAAGCACCTTAAATAAATAAGGCCATTCTACTCTATCAAAAGCTTTCTCGGCATCTAAAGAAATAACATACTCAGGAACATTTTGTGAGGGAGTATAAACGATATTTAACAATGTACGAATATTATAAAAAGAGTAACGACCTTTAATAAAACCCGTTTGGTCTTCCGAAATAATAGAAGGAAGTACTTTTTCTAGTCTATTTGCTAATAACTTAGAAAAAACTTTAGAATCAACATTTAATAAAGATATTGGTCTATAAGATGCACATTGAGCAGGGTCTTTATCCTTCTTTAGTATTAAAGAAATTGATGCTCTATTAAAAGATTCCGGAAGTTTACCAAGTTTCAAAGAAGCCTCAAAAACCTTATAGAGCCAAGGAATCAATAAAGAAGCAAAACATTTATAAAATTCAACGGTAAACCCATCAGGGCCAGGAGCTTTCCCCAGATTCATAGAAAAAATAACATTCTTAATCTCATCCATTGTAATGGAAGTATCTAATAAAGAAGACATATCCTGTGAAATCTGAGGGAAGTCTAACTTATCTAAAAAATCATTCATATATTTAGAATCTCGAGGAGACTCTGATTGATATAAAGAAGAATAAAAATCACAAAAGGTTTGATTAATCCCCACATGATCCAATATCAATCGATCATTTTGGTTATAAATCTGATTGATTTGAGATTTAACATAATTAGATTTCAATTGATTAGCCAGCAGCTTGCCAATTTTATCACTGTGAACATAAAAATCACTTCTTGTTTTCTTTAATTGGTTTACAATCGAGGACGAGAGTAGTAAACTGTGTTCCATTTGAAGTTCAGTTCTTTGTTTGTATAGCTCCTCAGAAGGAGCCATAACATATTTCTTATCAATTTCTTTAATCTTGTCCACAATTGCCATCTCCTCCTGCTTCTGTTTCTTCCTCAAAGCAACGGAATACGAAATAATCTGACCCCGAATATAGGCTTTAAAAGTGTCCCAAAGAGTGTTAACCGAAATATCTTCTGTATGGTTAATTGTAAAAAAAAGCTCAATCTGTTCATTCATAAAATTAACAAAGTCCGAGTCCTGAAGCAACAGCGAATTAAAACGCCATTGTCTATTGTTTGGTATATTGGCCATAATTTTAATAGAAAGCTTAAGTGGAGCATGATCCGAAATGGTTATAGAATCATAATCACATTTAATCACTGAAGGAATGAGACGAGAATCAATGAAAAAATAATCAATTCTTGAATAGGAATGATGAACATGTGAAAAGAAGGAAAAATCTTTTTCCTGAGGATGCAGAAAACGCCAAATGTCCGTCGACCCAGAATCAGAATGGAAAAAATTAATCAAATTTGCAGATTTATTAGGTAAAGTCCGTAAAGGAGCCGAACGGTCCAAAGCTGGAGATAAACAGGTATTAAGATCTCCGCCCCAAATCAATGAAAACTCGTTCAAATTCGGAAACTGATCAAACAATGATTTATAAAATTCCGGACAATCCATATTAGGAGCATAAACATTAACCAAAACTACTTTTTTATTAAATAGTAAACCACTAACCAATAAAAATCTACCATTTGGATCAGAGATAGTATCCTGTTGTATAAAAGTAACTGAGGAATCTATAAAAATAGAGACGCCTCGAATCTTAGCATTAGAGTTCGAATGAAATTGTTGTCCCTTCCAGAATTTGAAAAAACGTAGTCTGTCCCCTCTCCGTACATGGGTCTCTTGTAAAAATAAAATTTGTGCTTTAAGTCTCCGGAACACTTTAAAAACTTTTTTCCTTTTAATAGGATGATTAAGACCATTAGTATTCCAGGAGACAAAATTAATAATAGACTCCATAAATCCTAAAGTCAACCCACAACAAGGAGGATTGACAATAGGCGCGACCCACAAACCCGGAGAGGAAACAGAACATACAAAAGATACCGGGGAAAAGAACGCAACCAGTACTTCAATAATGTATATAGCCCAAAGAGAAACAAACTAAAATGTGAAGCCCCTCCCACCACCCCCCACCCCAAGACCCCAAGGCAAAATCTAAAGCAGAGAGACCCGCCAGAAAGAAGCAAGCGCTAAAACTACCCCCATGACTTCCAGTATACGCTCCCTAAAAAAAAGGTATAAATATGAAAAGGATCAGCTAATTGTAAAACAGTAAAAAAAAAAGTAAAAAAAAGTTAGCTCAATTAAAATACACACAGAACAGAACAAAAGCCGGAAAATATATATTAAGAAAAAAACCACAATAAACCTCAAACTCATGAATAGACACAGCAACAAAAAAAAAGGATTATTAACATAAAGTGATTATAAAAAGCAAAACAGAATAAAATTAAAAAAAAAACTACAAAATTTAAGGCCGCACAGGAAATACGTAAGATGACAAAAGGGAAGTAACCACCCAGAATCCCCTGGGAAAAGAAAGAAATGACGCAGTTAAAAAAAAGTTTAGCAGCCATATTAAGAAATCAAAAGTAAACTTTTCTGCCCAAATAGGGCACAGAAAAGTTAAAACCAACCAATTCACAGCCTCCGATCAACGGAGATAATTAAAAAAAAAGGCAATTAAGATGTTGAAGATGAAAGTTGATCCAGATAACTCTGGGCATCCGATGGAGAATCAAAAAAACGAAGGGCTCCATCTAACATGCGAATCCTTAGACGTGCAGGGTACAGCAGCGCTGGTCTTAAATCCATCTTATAGAATTCCGACATCACGGATCTGTAACGGACCCGTTGGTCCCAGATTGGTTTACTGAAATCTTCCACGAATCGGAACTTAAGATCCGAAAAATCAATGAAACCTTTAGATCGAGCGAATCGAAACAGTCTCTCCTTGTCTTGAAAGTAATGAAAACGTAAGATAACATGCCTAGGTCTATCTGACCTAGACGAGTATGATGGGATTCTGTGAACACGATCCAGTAGCGGTGGTTGGTCAGGAAATACAGTAGGGAATGCATCTTTTAAAAGTTGAGAGAAATATTTCATGGGGTTGTTGGCTTCAACAGCTTCCCTTACGCCAATCATTCGTAAATTCTGCCGTCGCATTCTAGATTCCAAGTCAGAGTTTTTAAAAGTCAAAAAGTCAAGTTTCTTCTTCATTACATTAATTGTTTCTTCGATTTTCCCCATCTTAAGCTCACTTTGTTGCGCGAATTTTTGAAGATCAGATATAGCCGACTGATGTTCCGCAATACATGTTTGCATCTTATCAATTAAATCGGCAATTTTCTGGAAATTAGTTGAGATTTCCGTATGAATCAGGTCTTTAACATAGCCTGCAATTTCCGTACGAATCATCTCCCTAACAGAGGTTGAAATTTCCCTCTGAATTAACTCCGATATCGCTTTCAAAGTCACCGGTGATTCAGTCGGGGGGAGATCCGTAGCTTTCGGTTTAACCGGAGGTTTACCATCCTTGCCGTTTTTCCCGTTCTTAGACATAGCAGATCTAAGTATCATCCAATTGTCAGAGAATTCAGTTTAATTCAAAGTATTGTAAAAATTGATGCCTTAATGGTTAATTAAAGTATAGCTGACCATAGAGAAAAAAAACTCAGAGGTAATGGAGTGAGTCAAGAACGCGACTTCACTCCATGAGCGCTACCGGAAGTCTCCCAGTCTTTCTTCATATCAAAGTCCTGCCATCCCAGGAATCAATCTGGTGAAACTTCTTTGTAGTCCCTCTGTGGCAAGGATGTCTTTCCTCAGATTAGGGGACCAAAACTGCACACAATACTCCAGGTGTGATCTCACCAAGGCCTTGTACAACTGCAGTAGTACCTCCCTGCTCCTGTACTCGAATCCTCTCGCTATAAATGCCAGCATACCATTCGCCTTTTTCACCGCTTGCTGTACCTGCATGCCCACTTTCAATGACTGGTGTACAATGACACCCAGGTCTCGTTGCACCTCCCCTTTTCCTAATCAGCCACCATTCAGATAATAATCTGTTTTCCTATTTTTGCCCCCAAAGTGGATAACTTCACATTTATCCACATTAAATTGCATGTGCCATGAATTTGCCCACTCACCCAACCTATCCAAGTCACCCTGCATCCTCTTAGCATCCTCCTCACAGCTAACACTGCCACCCAGCTTCATGTCATCCACAAACTTGGAGATGCTGCATTTAATTCCCTCATCCAAGTCATTATTATATATTGTAAACAACTGGGGTCCCAGCACTGAGCCTTGCGGTACCCCACTAGTCACCGCCTGCCATTCTGAAAAGGTCCCGTTTATTCCCACTCTTTGCTTCCTGTCTGCTAACCAATTCTCCATCCACATCAATACCTTACCCCCAATACCGTGTGCTTTAAGTTTGCACACTAATCTCCTGTGTGGGACCTTGTCAAAAGCCTTTTGAAAATCCAAATATACCACAGCCACTGGTTCTCCCCTATCCACTCTACTAGTTACATCCTCAAAAATTCTATGAGATTCGTCAGACATGATTTTCCTTTCACAAATCCATGCTGACTTTGTCCGATAATATCACCGCTTTCCAAATGTGCTGTTATCACATCCTTGATAACTGACTCCAGCAGTTTCCCCACCACCGACGTTAGGCTAACCGGTCTATAATTCCCCGGTTTCTCTCTCCCTCCTATGTAGACTCATAGAGCACTGGAGCACAGAGAGGCCCTTCAGCCTATCTAGTCCAAGCCAAACTATTTATCTGCCTAGTCCTATCGACCTGCACCCAGACTGTAGCTCTCCATACCCCTCCCCTCCATGTACCTATCCAAATTTTTCCTAAATGATTAAATCAAACCCACATTCACCACTTCCCCGGCAGCTCGTTCCACAGTCCCACACCCTCTGAGTGAATAAGATCCCCCTCATGTTTCCCTTAAACATTTCACCTTTCACCCTTAACCCATCACTTCTGTCTTTCATTTTCTAGTAAAATATACCCTCTTCTGGCTGGATTTTCTTTTTCTAATTACTTTAGTTATTGACTAGTCTGTCTGTGCACTCTTTAATCCTAGTTATTATCTTTGTCATTTTTTTTGTCAATCCTAAATTTGGAGATTGCTTTAACCATTCAGACTTGAAGACACAAATGGTGTGAAAGTGTGAACCTTCCGGTTTTAGCAAGCAGACTTTGTTTTGGAATCAAAGTGCATTACCGCAGTGGCAGGAAATGGCAGAGCATTGAATTGCAAACGAACGAATCTGGGTATCCCAGTGTGTAATGTGAAATCAGCTCCTGAAAATATAGCAACTAGTTAGGAAGTGTTGATTGCAAGGAGAGTTGAATAAAAATGAAGGGAGATTGCATGTCTCGTTCAAAGCATTAATGAGAGCACATCTGGATTATTGTCTGCAGAATTTGTGCCCTTGTTTAAGGAGAGATGTTAATGCAAGCCTGGAAACAATAGGGTCTTTTAACAGACTCTTAGTTGGTACATATAGAACTTAGAAAAAAAGAGGGCTATGCCCTCTTGAAATTCTTGGCAGTCTCTAGAGTAGGTTGCATGGTTGGCACAACATTGTGAGCCAAAGGGCCTGTAATGTGCTGTAGATTTCTATGTTTTATGTTGATTCAGAGAAAGTATACAGACTTTTAGTGGAAGGATTATAAGGTCTACAGATGTTGAATGGGTGGGTTGTAGGGTCTACAGAATTTGAATGGGTGGGTTGTCGGGCAGACAGGATTTGGGTGGGTTGTCGGACATACAGGATTTGGGTGGGTTGTAAAGCATACAAAATTTGACTGGGTGGACTGTAAGGTATACAGACTTTGGGTGGGTTGTCGGGCATACAGGATTTGGGTGGGTTATAGACAATAGGTGCAGGAGTAGGCCATTCGGCCCTTTGAGCCAGCACCGCCATTCACTGTGATCATGGCTGATCATCCACTATCAGTATCCAGTTCCTGCCCTATCCCCATAACCTTTGATTCCGCTATCCTTAAGAGCTCTATCCATCTCTTTTTTTGAAAGCATCCAGAGACTTGGCCTCCACAGCCTTTTGGGGCAGAGCATTCCATATATCCACCACTCTCTGGGTGAAAAAGTTTTTCCTCAACTCCATTCTAAATGGCCTACCCCTTATTTTTAAACTGTGGCCTCTGGTTCTGGACTCACCCATCAGCGGGAACATGCTTCCTGCCTGCAGCGTGTCCAATCCCTTAATAATCTTATATGTTTCAATAAGATCCCCTCTCAGCCTTCTAAATTCCAGAGTATACAAGCCTAGTCGCTCCAATCTTTCAACATATAACAGTCCTGCCATCCCGGGAATTAACTGTGTGAACCTACGCTGCACACCCTCAATAGCAAGAATGTCCTTCCTCAAATTTGGAGACCAAAACTGCGCAGTACTCCAGGTGTGGTCTCACCAGGGCCCTGTACAGCTGCAGAAGGACATCTTTGCTCTTATACTCAATTCCCCTTGTTATGAAGGCCAGCATGCCATTAGCTTTCTTCACTGCCTGCTGTACTTGCATGCTTGTTTTCAGTGACTGATGTACAAGAACACCTAGATCTCGTACTTCCCCTTTTCCTAACTTGACTCCATTTAGATAATAATCTGCCTTCCTGTTCTTGCCACCAAAGTGGATAACCTCACATTTATCCACATTAAACTGCATCTGCCATGCATCTGCCCAATCACCCAGGGTTGTCGGGCATACAGGATTTGGGTGGGTTGTCAGGCATACAGATGTTGAATGGGTGGGTTGTAAGGGCTGGGCATGTACGTGCTTGAGAGTGAACTTGATTGAAACAAGTCAGATACCAAGGAAACCTGACAGGGTGGTTGGAGAGATAATGCCTCCCGTTGCATGAGAATCTGGAACTCGGGATCACATTTTTAAAATAAAGATTTCTCATTAAGAAAGAAATGAGGCAAAATTTGTCTCCTGTTCCTCGAAAGTCAGTGGAAACAGAGAATCTGGTTGTTTTAAGACTACTGGTTTGTTGACATTTGGTAAGAAAGGAGTAAAGTGTTTCAGTGGGTAGACGGGAGTGCAGATTTAAGATTACAATCAGATCAGAGCCATTCTAAGTAAATCGTGCCATCGGTTCAATGTGGTGAGTGGCCTAATCCTGAATCTTGTTTTGGTTTTTTTTCAGATCATAATCAGAAGTTTGTTAGATACTGTAAACTATCGTGTTTTCAATGGTCAACTCCAATCACTCAGCGCACTTCTGTTACCTGTCCTTTCGCGCAGTGGTGGTTCCTTGTTCTTCCTGCTCTTTTTATCCCGCATGCTGAGTCTCCTGCACATTGATTTTGTGTCTTTTTTTCTTAAAAATGAACTTTGCAAAGGAACACTACTAATTCAGTTCATCCATATGGCAACAGTACGCACTCTGCTACCTAACCACAAATCTCAGGGATGTTACTAACCAGGCTGTAAATGGAAACAGTAAAATTCCACGAAACAAAGTGAGCTGCTGAATTTATAACAACACACACAAAAAATGCTGGTGAACGCAGTAGGCTAGGCAGCATCTCTAGGAAGAGGTACAGTCAACGTTTCAGGCCGAGACCCTTTGTCAGGACTAACTGAAAGAAGAGCTAGTAAGAGATTTGAAAGTGGGAGGGGGAGGGGGAGGGGGAGTTCCAAAATGATGGAAGACAGGAGGGGGAGGGATGGAGCTAAGAGCTGAAAAGTTGATTGGCAAAAGGGGTACGAGGCTGGGGAAGGGAGAGGATCAGGGGACGGGAGGCCTATGGAGAAAGAATGGCGGAGTTGGGGGGAAACCCAGAGGATGGGCAAGGAGTTATAGTGAGAGGGACAGAGGGAGAAAAAAGAGAGGGGGGGGAAAAAGGAAGAAATAAGGGATGGGGTACGAAGGGGAGGTGGGGCATTAACGGAAGTTTGAGAAGTCAATGTTCATGCCATCAGGTTGGAGGCTACCCAGACAGAATATAAGGTGTTGTTCCTCCAACCTGAGTGTGGCTTCATCTTGACAGCAGAGGAGGCCATGTATGGGCATATCAGAATGGGAATAGGATGTGGAATTAAAATGTGTGGCCACTGGGAGATCCTGCTTTCTCTGGCAGACAGAGTGTAGGTGTTCAGTGAAACGGTCTCCCAGCCTGCGTCGGGTCTTGCCAATATATAGAAGACCACATCGGGAGACCCGATGCAGGCTGGGAAACTGTTTCGCTGAACACCTACGCTCTGTCCACCAGAGAAAGCAGGATCTCCCAGTGGCCACACATTTTAATTCCACATCCCATTCCCATTCTGATATGTCCATCCACGGCCTCCTCTACTGTCAAGATGAAGCCACACTCAGGTTGGAGGAACAACACCTTGTATACCGTTTGGGTAGCCTCCAACCTGATGGCATGAACATTGACTTCTCTAACTTCCGTTAATGCCCCACCTCCCCTTCGTACCCCATCCCTTATATATTTACTTATTTCCTCCTCCCCCCCTCTCTTTTTTCTCCCTCTGTCCCTCTCACTATAACTCCTTGCCCATCCTCTGGGTTTTCCCCCCTCCCCCTTTCTTTCTCCCTAGGCTTCCCATCCCCTGATCCTCTCCCTTCTCCAGCCTCGTATCCCTTTTGCCAATCAACTGTCCAGCTCTTGGTTTCTTCTATCATTTCGGATCTCCACCCCCCCCCCCCCGCCACTTTCAAATCTCTTACTATCTCTTCTTCCAGTTAGTCCTGACAAAGGGTCTCGGCACGAAACGTTGAGTGTACCTCTTCCTATAGATGCTGCCTGGCCTGCTGCATTCACCAGCATTTTTTGTGTGTGTTGCTTGAATTTCCAGCATCTGCAGATTTCCTCGTGTTTGCTGAACTTATAAACTATTTTAGTGATGTTAAATCAGGAATAAATATTGGTCAGGATTGACTGGAATTGCCCTGATTTTCAAATAATTATTCAGGGTATTTACATCTTTCCAATTACTGATAATGCAGCTAGGAGGCCATGTACCCTTTAGATTCAGGGGAGATAACCCATCTCTTCTTATTCTCCATCTCCTTATTTCTCTCTTTCGTTATTCTCATGTTTTAATTCTTTTGCCACTTACCTATGCAGGGGACAATTTGCAGCAACCAGTAAGTCTTTGGGATGTGGAGCATCTTAGGGTGCCCACGGGCTCACAAGAAGAGCATGCAAACTCCACACATACGTAGCTACCTAGAGGCTGGGATCAAACCTGGGTCTCGGGAGGAGTGAAATTGCAGCTCTGCCAGCTGCACTACCCAGTGATGTTGTCACTCACTTAACCTAAAATCGTTCTTGATGGGTATGGTAGAAGAATTATTACTGTCGAAGAAAGGAGACAATGTTGTGGTTAAATTTGTGAACTGGTACTCCAGAGGTCTGGATCCACGTTCCCATGATGGCAATTATGGAGCTTAACTTTAGTAGACATCTGCTTTTCTTTAAAAAGAGGTGATTACTCATAATAATGAACACCATCCCCTTGGGAAAGGAGATCTGCCTGTTCTGACTTGTGACTTCAAGGTCACAGCAGTGTGGTTGAATCATAAAGAATATCTCAAATTCTAGGGCTTCTCAGGAAAGGGCAAAAATGACTAATCTTGCCATCAAAGACTACCATTCTGAAAGATTAATAAATTAAAGGTGATATATTCAGAATGTTCAAGTTTGACTGGGTAGATTGAGAATCGTGAAGAAGTCCTTATAAAGAAAGGAAATAAATTGCCAATGCTAAAAGGAACCATGAAGTTGCTAGGTTACTGTGAAACCCAACAAACCACAGTATATAATTCCCTTTATTGATTGTGAGACCCGACCATTGGCAGATCTGACCTATGTGTGACTATCTTCCCTCTGTGCTTTTTCTGAAGTGCAACTGTTATGATGGAGATGGTCTCTGGGAAAATTGGCTATCACCAGTAATGTGACATCAGTTAAGATTCAATGAAGCGAACTTCGGAAAGCCAAGACCTCCAGTATCCCTGACGATGACATCTGCAAAATTCACATTTCGCTGCATCTTCTTACAGACTGTTAGGAAAATAGAGTTGTAGCTGATGTCTTTGGATCATACGGATGATAGATAGGAACTGCAGGAGGCAAATTTCTGTCAGCAGAGGGGAGGGATTTGCACTTTATGCAGGATAATCCTGTGGCAGTTCCCTTTAATAACAAGTGTATTGCTTTGGATATTATTGGGGAGGAGTGGGCAACCTACCAGTGGAAAACCACAATGACCAACTCTGGAACTGAGCCTGCCTCTGTGGCTCAGAAGGGAAGTGGGGAAAAAGAGCAGAGCGTTAGTGATATGGGATTTACTGGTTAGAGGAACAGATAGGTGTTTCTGTGGACGAGAATATAAGATTCCCAGATAATGTGTTGCCTCCCAGGTGCCAGGGTGAGAGATATCTCAGATTGAGTCCATAGCATTCTAAAGGGAGAGGGTGAGCAGCCAGAGGCCATGGTCCACATCATTACCCATGTCAAAGGCAGGAAGGGTGACAAATTCCTGCAAGGTGAATTCAGTGATTTAGGTGCTAACTTAAACAGGATCTGTCATCTTAGGATTGCTACCTGTACCATATGCTAGTGGTGCCAGAAATGGGAAGCTATTACAGTTTAACACGTCGCTAAGGAGGTGGTGCATAATGGAGGGCTTCAGATTTTTGGAGCATTGGGCTCACTTCCAGGGAAGATGGGACCAGACAGAACAGTTTGCATCTGAGCTCGAGGGGACCGATATCCTTGTGCTTCTCTGGAGGGTTTAAACTAGAGTTGCGAGGGGTTGGGAAGCAGAGTGTCAGGGCAGCTAGTGGAGAGGTTGTGGGGAAAATGGATGTCAAGCCTATTAACAAAGACAGGAACTAAAGGTTGAGCAGGGTAGGAAATATATCCTGAGGTGCATCAATTTCAATACAATGTGTCAGTATTATATTTAGGGCAGATGAGCTTAGAGCATGGATCAACATGTAGAATTAAGACCTTGTAGTCATTAGTGAGACTTGACTGCAGGAGGAGTAGGAGAGGCAGTTTGATGTTCCTCGGTTCTGTTGCTTTGGACGTGGTAGAGGGGAGGGGTGGCATTACTCATCAGGAATAATGGGACTAAGGCTATATAGGTGGAACTGAGGAAAAGAAAGGGATATTGATAGGATTATGTCATAGAGCAGCCAGTGGTCAGCAGGATTTAGAAGATCACATTTGGAGAAAGTTAGCAGGCAATTGGAGTAAAAATAAGGTTGTGATGGTAAGAATGAAAGAGTACAGAGAAAACTTATCAGAACTTTGTCAGGACTTAAGAACCTGGGTCGTAGAGGAAAAGTTGAATCTGTTAGGACTTTATTCCCTGGAGCATAGCCGGAAGAGGGGAGATCAGATAGGCAAATTATGAGGGGTATAGATAGGATAAATGCAAGGATGCTTTTTCCATTGATGTTGGATAAGTCTAGAGCTAGAGATCCTAGGTTAAGGGTAAAAGGTGGAATATTTAAGGGGAACCTGATGGAGATCTTCAGTCAGAGATTGTGGAATGAGGTGCTAGTGGAAGTGGTGGATCCAGGTTTGGTTGCAACATTTAAGAAATATTTGAATAAACGTATGGGTGGGGGGGATATGGAGTGCAATTCGTTGGGACTAGGCAGAGTGACAGTTTGGGATGGACTAGATAGCCCAAGGGGCCTGTTTCTGCACTGTAGTGCTCTACGACTATTGCGTGTCACTTCTAACTCTTGGTCTAACATTGTGATGTGGAATGTAATGTCGATTTGTACAGATTTTGAAGTGAAGCTGAGGAAAACAATCCCCCAAAAGTCCCTGATGGAAAAATACTAATTCTGACCTTGCTTAATCAATAGCCCAACTTTTAGGGCTCTGCCTGCAGTAGCATTACAGCATGATTTGCTTTACCGGGAAGCAATGCAATTGATGATGTCACAATATTTTATTTTCTTGAAGTGAAACTGCAACCACCTGTGGTGAACGTGTCAGAGATTCATGAAAGGATTTATGTGAACTGGGAGATCCCTGAGAGTTGGAACAGACGATGTTTGGAGTATGCAGTAAGAGTTAAGAGCAGCAAAGCGAATTCCTGGAGAACCTATACGGTGAGTAATGGATTGATAAAGTGTGTTAAAGAAACAGCTTTAACAAACTGTTAAATGCGACATTTTACTTACTGTACTTATTGAGATACAACATAGATAGGCCCTTCTGGTTCTTTGAGCTGTGCCTTCCAGCAAAACCCCCAATTTAACCCCAGCCGAATCACGGGACACAATATACAATGACCAATTAACCTACCAGCCGGTTGTCTTTGGACTGTGGGAGGAAACCAGAGCACCTGGAGGAATCCCACATGGTTACAGGGAGAACGTACTAACTCTTTACAAACAGTAGAGGGAATTGAACCTGGGTCGCCTGTACTTATAGATTTGGAGATATGTGATGAGTGAGCAAGCTAGACTGGGATTCATTCAGAATGAAATATCATGGGTTAAAGAAATGGCAAGAGATCAAGTAACAAGAAAATACAAATCAGGTGCAGGAGTGCACCATTCAGCCTCAAAGTCAAAGGTTATTGTCATATGCAGAAGTACATTCATGCAGAGGTACAATGAAAAACTTGCAGCAGCATCATATAAGAAGCATTTGCAGGAAAAATGCACTTATGAGGAAAAAAAATACCAAAGTCCATTTTAGTGCAAGGTGGTCATAATGCTATTAAACTTTAGTGATCAGTATTGTGCCATTTGGTTAACTAACAGAATAGATGAAGGGAGTAGTTGTTCTTGAAAATGATGGTGTGCAACTTCAGGTAATGGTAGTGTGGCGCCTTCTGCCCTCTGACAGCAGTGAGTAAATGGCGTGGGCCAAGTGGTGGGGATCTGGAGACGGTGCCTTGCCTCCTGTCCATACTACAGTAACCATGAAGTATTGAGCTGAGTCATGACTCTCTGCAACTTCTTGCATTCCTACACATTTGAATTGCTGTGAAACAGACCACGATACAGAATTTTGTTACTGCTTTTGGTGATGAGCCGAACCTCCTCATCGAATATATTAACATCCAGGAATTTAAAACTTATGACTATCTTGAGACAGCTGTGTCACTCACCAAGCTGCTGGGTCATCTGCTGCCTCTGTTACATTTTCCTGAACAATCTCAGTACCCCTTTATTCTCTTCTCTAATAGCAGAAATGTATCCATTTAGTTTGAATCAACCTACGCCTGACCTTTCTCAGCCCTTCATTGTGAAGAATGTGAAGATTTACTATACTGTGAGTGAAGATCATAAGATATAGGAGCAGAATTAAGCCATTTGGCCCATCAAGTCTGTTCCACCACTTCATCATGCCTATCCATATCCCTCTCAGCCGAATCTCCTGCCTTCTCCCCGTATCCTTTCATGCTCTGAGCAATCAGGAATCTATCTACCTGTACCTTAAACATACCCAATGGCTTGGCCTCCACGGCTGTCTGTGCAATGAATTCCACTGATTCACCACTCTCTGGGAAAAGAAACCCCTCATCATTTTCATTCAAAATGCGCATCGCTTTATTCTGAGGCTGTGTCCTCTGGTCTTGGATCCCGTTCCCCCCCCCCACCACAGGAAGCATCCTCTCCATATCCACTCTATTGAGGACTTTCAACATTCCATAGGTTTCAATGAATCCCCCTTCATTCTTCTGAGTTCAAATGAGTACAGGCCCAGAGTTATAAAATGTTCCTCATGTGAGAAGCCTTTCAATCTGGAATCATTCATGTGAACCTGCTTTGAACCCTCTCCAAATGTCAGCACACCCTTTCTTAGATAAGAGGCCCAGAACTGCTCAGAATACTCCAGACGAGGCCTCAGCAGTGCTTTATAAAACGTTTTCTTGCAAAAACGCCATCCCCTTCTCGCAATTCCTCCGTCTCCGCCGCATCTGCTCTCAGGATGAGGCTTTTCATTCTAGGACGAGGGAGATGTCTTCATTTTTTAAAGAAAGGGGCTTTCCTTCCTCCACTATCAACTCTGCTCTTAAACGCATCTCCCCCATTTCACGTACATCTGCTCTCACTCCATCCTCCCACCACCCCACCAGGAATAGGGTTCCCCTGGTCCTCACCTACCACCCCACCAGCCTCCGGGTCCAACATATTATTCTCCGTAACTTCCGCCACCTCCAACGGGATCCCACCACTAAGCACATCTTTCCCTCCCCCCCTCTCTCTGCATTCCGCAGGGATCGCTCCCTACACAACTCCCTTGTCCATTCGTCCCCCCCATCCCTCCCCACTGATCTCCCTCCTGGCACTTATCCGTGTAAGCGGAACAAGTGCTACACATGCCCTTACACTTCCTCCCTTACCACCATTCAGGGCCCCAAACAGTCCTTCCAGGTGAGGCATCACTTCACCTGTGAGTCGACTGGGGTGATATACTGCGTCCGGTGCTCCCGATGTGGCCTTTTATATATTGGTGAGACCCGACACAGACTGGGAGACCGCTTTGCTGAACATCTACGCTCTGTCCGCCAGAGAAAGCAGGATCTCCCAGTGGCCACACATTTTAATTCCACATCCCATTCCCATTCTGACATGTCTATCCACGGCCTCCTGTACTGTAAAGATGAAGCCACACTCAGGTTGGAGGAACAACACCTTATATTCTGTATGGGTAGCCTCCAACCTGATGGCATGAACATTGACTTCTCTAACTTCCGCTAGGCCCCACCTCCCCCTCGTACCCCATCTGTTACTCTTTTTTATGCACACATTCTTTCTCTCACTCTCCTTTTTCTCCCTCTGTCCCTCTGAATATACCTCTTGCCCATCCTCTGGGTCACCCCCCCCCCGTCTTTCTTCCCGGACCTCCTGTCCCATGATCCTCTCGTATCCCCTTTTGCCTATCACCTGTCCAGCTCTCGGCTCTATCCCTCCCCCTCCTGTCTTCTCCTATCATTTTGCATCTCCCCCTCCCCCTCCAGCTTTCAAATCCCTTACTCACTCTTCCTTCAGTTAGTCCTGACGAAGGGTCTCGGCCTGAAACGTCGACTGCGCCTCTTCCTATAGATGCTGCTTGGCCTGCTGCGTTCACCAGCAACTTTGATGTGTGTTGCTTGAATTTCCAGCATCTGCAGAATTCCTGTTGTTTGCTTTATAAAACGTCATTGCTTTTATGTTTTAGTCCTCTAGAAATGAATGCTAACATTGCATTTGCCTTCCGTACCACTGATTCAACCTGCAAATTAGCCTTCAGGGAATCCTGCATGAGGACTCCCAAGTCCTTTTGTATCTCAGATTTTTGAATTTTCCTCCATTTAGAAAGTGGTCTTCTCTTTTATTTCTTCTACCGAAATGCATGACCAGATGCTTTCCACTGTATTCTATTTTCCCTTCGTTGCCCATTTCCTAATCTGTCCAAGTCCTCATGTAGCTCGTCTGCTTCCTCAACACTACCTGCCCCTCCACCTATCATCATATCATCCAACAATACTCCTTTGTCTGCCTTGCTTGTTATTTCTTGAAATAATTCTAATAGATTTGTCAGGCAATATTTTCCCTTAAGGAAACCTTGCTGACTTTGTCCTATTTTATCATGAGCCTCCAAGTACCCTAACACCAGATCCTTAACAATCAACTCCAAAATCTTCCCAACCACTGAGGACAGACTAATGGGTCTGCTGCCTGTCTATCCCTTCTTGAAGAGTGGAGTGACATTTGCAATTTTCCAGTCCTCAAGAACCATGCCAAAATCTATTGATTCTTGAAAGATCATTACAAATACCTCCACAATCTTTTCAGCAACCTCTTTCAGAATGCTAGGATGTAGACCATCTGGTCCAGGTGATTTATCTACCTTCAGACCTTTAATTTTCCCAAGCACCTCCTCCCTAGTCATGGCAACTTTACTCACATCTTGCCCCTGACTCTCCCGAAATTCCGGCATACTGCTAGTGTCTTCCACAGTGAAGGCTCATGCAAAATACTCATTCAGTTCATCTGCCATTTCCTTGTTCTCCATCACTACCTCTCCACTCCAGCATCATTTTTACAGCAGTCTGATACCCACTTTCACCTCTCTTTTACACTTCATATATCTGCAAAAACTTCTGCTATCCTCTTTAATATTATTGGTTAGCTTACCTTCGTATTCCATCTTTTCCTTCTTTATGACTTTATTAGTTGCCTTCTGTTGGTTTTTAAAAGCTTCCAATACTCTAACTTCCCATTAACTTTTCCTCTATTAAATGCCCTCTCTTTGGCTTTCTGTGCTGGGCTTTGAATCCTCTTGTCAGCCGTGGTTGCATCATCTCGCCTTTAGAATACTACTTCTTTCTTGGGATGTATCTATCCTGTGCCTTCTGAATTGCTCCCAGAAACAGCTCATCTCTCATGCCTCTGTGATTCTCTTTACTCCACTGTAACAGAGATACATCTGACTTTAGCTTCTCTTTCTCAAATTGCAGGGTGAATTTCATCATATTATGATCACTTTCCCCAGGGTTGCTCTACTTAATGCTCTCTAATCAACTCCAGTTCATTGCATAACATCCGATCCAGAATAGCTGATCCCCTAGTGGGCCACCTACGAGCTGCTCGAAAAAGCCATCTCATAGGCATTCTTAAAATTCCCCCTCCTGGAATCCAGCACCAACCTGATTTTCCCAATCTACCTGCATACTGAAATCCCCTATGACAATTGTACCATTGCCTGCTTTAATTTGTACACCACATCTTTGCTACTGACCCATCAGGGTCTCTTTTTCCCTTGCAGTTCCTTAGCTCTATCTACAATGATTCAACAACTTCCAACACTTTGTCACCTTTTTCTAATTTCATTTCTTTTTTTTGTCAACAGAGCCACCCCACCCTCTCTGCCTACCTGCTTGTCCTTCTGATACAATGTGTATCATTGGACGTTAGGCTGCCGGTTGTAATCTTCTTTCAGCCATGACTCAGTGAAGCATACAATGTCATGTATGCCAATCTGTAACTGTCCTATAAGTTCATTCCATAAACTGTGTGCATTCAAATATAACACCTTCAGTCCTGTACTCATTCTTCTTGATTTTGTCTCCCTCTTACACTGCAACCCATCCCATTGACTGCGATTTTGCCCTGTCATCAGCCTCTCCTTGCTAGTAGTCTCAGTACACACTGCCTCTGTGTGAAACCAACTGCCCCTTCTTCAGCGCTATCACCTTATTCCCTTCTCACGTTCTTCCATTTCACTGATCTGTCCCTTAATCGGATTTTATAACTCTGATTCTATTCTCTTCAGTAAGATAAATATCCTTTTTGTACCAGTCTTGAGTCCTGGAAGAATTTTTCAGGTTTCAATAAAATATACCCTCATTTTCCATAAGCTCAATTTGTCATACAGAAAACCCACTATTCCAGGAACCAGCCTGATGAATTCTGGCAGTGAATAGCAATGGATAAAAGGATATAAAACTTCCAATAAAAGGAAGTTTATAGAGCCATAAATTAACATTTATTGGTATTAATTTAGATTAACTGTAAAGCATGGGCTTTACAGTTGTAAAAAACATTCTGAGCATTTCTGGTTACAGTATTAAGAATTCAATTCACTGTCTCCCAATTAATCTTCAACCAGCTAAGAGATGCAAAAAATCTGGTGGAATAGAATTTGAGGAGCCAAAAGGACCCAAGTCCCATTCCTGCACATGCTGCTGTCACTCATACCAAGTCTCAAGTCTTCAAATAATTTCAAAGCTCAAAGTAAATTCATTATCAAAGTAGGTACATGTTACCATATGCTACCTTGAGATTTGTTTTAGAACATTTACAGGAAAAAATGCAACAGAATATTATATTTGAAAACAAAACAACTACACATAAAGACTGACAAATAACCAATGTGCAAAAAAAAAGCAAATTCTCTCTCTCCTTTTTCTCCCTCTGTCCCTCTCACTATACTCCTTGCCCATCCTCTCGGCTTCCCCCCTCCCCCTTTCTTTCCCCCTAGGCCTTCCGTCCCATGATCCTCTCATATCCCTTTTGCCAATCAATTGTCCTGCTCTTGGCTCCATCCCTTCCCCTCCTGTCGTCTCCTATCACTTCGGATCTCCCCCTCCCTGTCCCACTTTCAAATCTCTTGTTATCTCTCAGTTAGTCCTGACGAAGGGTTTCGGCCCAAAACGTCGACTGTACCTCTTCCTATGGATGCTGCCTGGCCTGCTGCATTCACCAGCAATTTTTATGTGTGTTGCTTGAAATTCCAGCATCTGCTGATTTCCTTGTGTTTACGAAATAAAAATAATGTTGGTTACATGAATTGTGGAGTCATTGAAGGAGAGTCTGTAGGTTTAGAGTAGTGGTGAATTAAAAAAAAACCATTCCGGCTTGAACCTGTGATCATAGGGTAATTGCTGTTTCTGAAATTGACCTCATTTTCATTTGAAGGAATTGGTATTGCCGGCTTGCTGCAATCCCTCTATTATTCATTCCCTCAAGTTCATGTTCTGCCACCTGGGCAAGATTTATTTTCCTTCAGGCAATGGACAGTGTATTGGAGAAGATGAAATAATTTTATGCCTTCAATATTATTTGTCCCTCTGAATACTAAAATGAAGCTAATCTGTTGTCTTTCAGTCTCTTTTGTTATAACCAGGTCAATGTGTACAAACTTCCCTCACTCTTCAGTTTCTCAGTCCCACTAATCACTCAGATTGAAGATCTTTCCTTCTTTTCCAAAGCAATGTGGTATTGTTATTCAGCATGGACCACAATCCCACTCAGTATTTTAGATGTAGATGGAACAATGATTTATGCAATATTATGTAATGGATTTAATTCGCTGTTCCCCTCAATAATTATTCACTTTGCAAAGAAACATTTTTGAGACAGCTTTAATTTCTTGCTGGATTGTATTTTCTAGTGAAGTAACATGATCTACAGAATTTTATTTTTAAGCCTCTCAATTATTACTTACTTCCAGACCAAAATTCAAGAGAAGAACATCACTGATGCAGATACCAATTCAAATAATACCATCCAGGTGCGAGTCAAGTACGTTACTTGTGGAAAATCGGGTTTATGGAGTGAATGGAGTGAAGTGCGATATATTGGTAAATCTTTTTCCTTTGATTAAGTAACAAAATGTAGAGTGTGAATTTTCTAAAAATACTGTTTTTTTTCTTAAAATGAACTTGGAAACTTGACATGGAGTTAATCTGAAGTAAGCCTCCTGGTTGTTCAGTTAAACAGAAGACCAGTTGATCTGTTTGTTGAAGAATAAATGTTATTACATTTCATTTCTGACCAGCCGGTGGTGTAGTGGCGAGTAGTCTCTGGTTCAAACCTGGCTGTCTCCTTGGAGGCTTTCCATCCCTGCTGGGTTGAGTGTCGAGCTAGCAACTCGGCCTCGTAACAAAACAGACATGCTAAAGAGTTGCCTGCCACCTGATGTAGCACAAGGCAAGGGGAGGAAAAAAAGTTATTATATTTTGTATAATAGTACAGGAATAGGCTGTATGGTCCATAAAGTCTACACTGAACCCAATGCCTAATTAAACTGTGCAGGATCCATATCCCTCCATTCCCTGCATACTTTCACACCACTTAAGCACAGTAATATCTGCTTCCAACACCACATCTGGTAGCCTGTTCCAGGCATCCACCACTCTCCGTGTAAACAAATAAACTTAGCTGGAACTTCTTCTTTGAAACTTTACTGCTTAGCTTACATGCATGTCCTGTAATATTTGACATGTTATCCAGCACGTGGGAAGGAATTCCACTGGCTTTCTGGAGCCTAGGACAATAAATAGTCATACTTTATTGATCCCAGGGGAAATACTACGACACAATTGAAGATCAGTCCATGATAGTGTAGGAAGTGGGTCTGTAGTGTTCTGTTGCTGAACGAGGATTAGGGAATTGCAGGTTGGTTGTTGTAAGAAAGTAGTTTCCCTGAACCTGCTGGTGTGAGACTTCAGGCTTCCATACCTTCTGCCCAATGGTAACAGCGGAAAGAAGGCATGACGTCGATGGTGGGGATCCTTGTTGATGGATGTTGCTGCCCTGAGGCAGCAGTTCCTGTAAATACTACCAGTGCTATTGATGGTGGGGAAGGCTCTGCCATGATGGGTTTGACTATGTCCACAACTCTATAGGCTTTGGGCCTGTGTATTGGAACTTACTGTTCCAAGCCATGATAAAACCAGTCAGGAAACTTTCAAAACAGCACCTGTTGAAGGTTGTATTTGGTGATATGCCAGATCTCTTGAAGGCTTTTCTTGCATTAGTTCTTTAATGGCTTTGCCATTTTTCAGTGGTGTGGAAGAAACACGTCCAATGTGACAATCATCAATTAAGTTCCTTACCACTCTGCTGCAGGGTTGGATACACATTGTGGCATCTGAAAGATGGGGACACTGTGATAATGCTTCTGGGTGTCATCTGATTGTGTCATGACGATTTTATTGGCACAAAGCTTATGAGTGTGCCATTTTAAAGAGGGTAAAATTGTCTGTCACTAATAAAGCTATATTCTCCTCAGGACGGGACACCAAAGAATGGAATTGGAACATTGCTTTACTTATCTTCATCCCTGTACTAGTGGCTATAATTGCAATCGTCTGCCTCACAAACCTGAAGAAGTAAGAGACTTGTTTGCTCATTTCTGTAATATCCTACTAGAACATATTTGCCAGATTTACAAAGATGAACAATTTGTTTTGAGCCTCTTAGTTACAGTTCCTGTGTTATTGGCTACTCTTAACATCTGGCTTGGTTTGTCCAATGGAAACTGCTTCACAGATCTTGTCTCTGGACATTATCAAGGAGTCTTGCTAGAACAGAAGTCAATGGGTATCAGTTGAAAAACTAATACAGTCATTGTGTCATACAGCATAGAAACAGGCCCTTCGGCCCAAATAGTCCACCCTGACCAAGATGTCCACCTAAGACAGCTCTATTTGCCAGCATTTGGCCTACATATTTTCCATCCATGTACCTGTCCAGATATCTTAAAAGTTTTACCGTACTTGTCTCAACCATTTCCACATGTGTACTACCTTTTTTAAAAAAAAAGTTACGCTCAAGTTCCTATTAAACCTTTCCATCTCACCCTCTATGCCCTGCAGTTTCTGATTCTCCAATCCTGGGAAAATGGCTGCATAAATTCACCCTATCTATGTCTCTTGTGATTTTATACACTGCTATAATATCAACTCTTGCCTCTTCAGCTAGAAAGTAAATTGTTCTAGCCTTGCCTGACTTCTCCCTATGACTCTCACTCCCTTGAATCCTGGCAAATTCTAATAGTAGGAAGCATGCCGAGCGTAGAGGAAAACAGCTGGTTGTCAGAGGTTCACTGTCTCAGCCCAAGGCATCAATGGAGGAGTTTCTCAGAAAAGTGACTCTTTGTCCAGTCTTCTTCAGCTGCTTCATCGATGACCCAGAAATGGAGATGTGCACTCACTGATTCACTCACTTAAATACTTTGGCTACAGAAACTGGGTATCCTACAGCAAGTTACCTGCATCGCAAGCCTTTCAAACAACCAAAAGGCTCAAATGAAGACTGTGATGGACTATTCGCTGCTTATCTAGATCAGTGTGCCCAAATGACTTGATGAAGCTGGATACAATTCAGGATGAAGCATCTCACCCACCATCCTAAAGTTCAGGCCCTTCACTACCAGTACACAGTGATGGACCATATATAAAATGCATTTCATTTACTGACCCAGTCTACTCTGCCAGCACCTCCCAAGCCCGTGAATTGTGCTACTTAAGGGAGACAAAGCAGCAGGTATGTGGGTAGATCACCACCGGCAAGTTCTCTTCCAAGTCATGCACCATCCCATTGGGTCTAAACCCTGGAAACCCCTCCCAACAGCATAGTTAAAGACCTTCACCATGAAGGCAGCAGTAGTTCAACAAGGCAGTTCACTAAGCTCACCACCACATTCCCAAGGGCACTTGCAGTCTGACAACAAATTGCCGGCCCTGTCAATAATCCTGAAAACCAAACAGATGAGTAAATGAACTCCTGTGGCAAAGGTGATAAATGAAGGCTTACAAAGTATTTTATGCCTGGTATTTATTTTGTTCTTTAACCAGATGCCATTGTTAACCTTTTCTTACTTTTAAGGCTTAGGAAGTGGATCCTCCCACCAATTCCCGATCCCGGAAAACTGCTCAGGGGTGTGTTTGGAGACTCAAATGGTGACAACACAGTAAGTTGAAAACTTCCCAAGTTAACCTTAAAACATTTAGCATTTCCTTTGGAAAAAGAAATCAGTGAGGAAATGAGAGAATTGTAGATGGCAGAGATGAAGGGTTGTGAAGCTGGTAAAAGTCGCAGTGATATGGCAGGTGGTGGGAAGCACATTTTCCAGTCTCTGCTCTTAATGTCATATGCCCCTTGACATGTGTTACATTTGCGTTTCAAACATGCTTTGACACAAAGTTTGCACTGGGTGCAGGATTTAGTTATGCAGAAAGGACATATGGTCAGCTATAAATGGTAAATATTTATATCTTTGTTGTTGGAGAGAATATAAACATCCTTGTTCGAAGCCCTGTGTCTTAAAATTGCAGTTGTAAGTAGAAGTTACCAGTTGCCAAGTAATATCTAAGTTCCATTTTAACTATACTAGCAACTGTAGAAAAGGATAGTTATGTTTCAAAAGTAACATCAATGTTAATCAGTGTTCTACTTTTAAATGTTGTTTCTACCTCATGGACTTTGGGGTTGGAGAGGAAATCCTATGCAACGTTCCCTCTTTTTTTTTTTACAGCCGCACAGACCAACCATTGCTTTGAAAAGGAGATTTTTTACACAACCTGAAAACTACATGGCCCTTTAACAAAAGGTTATATGAAAGAAAATTTCAGCTATGCACCAACAAAGGCTATGTGCATGGGAGCATTTCAATTACTGTACGGCCACACACCCATATATATCAGAAAATAGACTGAACTTTGAGAATATTGTTCCTCTGCGAGTGAACACCACAGCAGGGGCATTGCGGAAATCAATATTACCACTAGAGAGTTGCTCCCAGGTGTATTTTGCACTCTCTGACATGATAGCTCCAGAATATGTTACATGGACCTAATTTGGACAGAAAATTCAGAGGCTGAAAAAAACATTTCAAACCCATGGTTATGGTGAAAAGTGAAAAGTTAGAAATTTGGAACATTCAGTCAAAATGTGGGAGTCTCTGAATGATTGATCTCAAAGACTTTCCAAATAAGTGTAATGTTCTGGACTGTGCACAGGTTTGTGTGTGATCTGAGAGGTTAAGACATACAGCTGCAGTTTTTTCTGTACAAAATCTGAGGGATTATGACTTCCGTAGAGTTAGCAGCCAAGAATACCAGTTAGTTCTGTCCTTTGTTGGGCATAGATATAATGGTAGTTCAGAAGAAAAAAGTATCATAACAAGGGCAGCATTTATGACCAAATGTGGCAGGAGTCTCTGTTATAGATTATTCATGTCACGGTCCTTTTTTTAAAAAAAGTGCCTCAAAACTATTCACATTAAAAAGACAGACACACAGCAACTTGTGATAGCAGAGCAGTGGACATGAGCTCTGTTTCAAATGCCCAGTACAGAGTGAACAAGTTTGTTGTAAAAGTTCAGGAAGAGACGTGAGCGGTATCACAACGGCTGTCGATGACTGTTCATTTTGTGCTGCATCTGTATTACAAACAACTCTTCTATGACTCTCACATTACAGTGTTCGATAATAGAAAGCTGAGAAATCCAGGCTGACTGTCCCATTGCAAGGAAAGACGTATGTTGAGTTCAATCATTGACCTTTAGTAAGAAGGAAGGTCAATCATAGGAAATTTTCAGGGCAAGGTTTGAAAACCTTTTGTGAGTGTACAATGGTGCTAGGAGCATCAGTCTCATTTAAGTCTAAGTTGTAGTGACTATACTGAATAGTAGTCAGTAATTCATTACTGAGATGAATTATCTTGGTTTGTGAGTGAAAGTTGATTTTCATACTGAGCCTTTCCTGATGACAACCACTAAGCTTGCTCACACAGCAGGGCAAGACCTGTGCCAAAGCAGTTTGCCAAACACAGGATGGACCAAGCAAGTGCCCAACAGTGACTTCATGGCCAGTCTGTAGACATGGTTCTGAAGCATAAATTAAGTTTAAAATGAGATCAAGGAGTCGTGTGTTCTTGAAGACTGTAGGTTACCTACCTGCCGAGCACACTGGAATTGTCAACATAAAGGCCATTGTCATGAATTTTATGTATTAGCTAAATATTGGTGGAGTTAGAAAAGGCTGTCACCGTGTAGTGCAACACATATTAGGGCCATGTTATTGCTCCAAAGGGAAGCAATCATCACTTTCTGATGACAGAATGCATGCAAAGTGGATCAAGGCCAGACATTGTCACATATATATTAGTGAAACATATCATTGCAGAGTTGTGTGCCATGCTTGCTGGTGTGGCAAAGTTAGTACTTGTACAGTAAAATAGTTCCCTTAATGAGACCACACGTGGAGTATTGTGCACAGTTCTAGTCACTCAGCTATAGGGTGGATAATATTAGGCTAAAATGGATTCATGAGGATGTTATTGGGAATGGAGGGTTTGAATTATAAGCAGACAGATGGGCTTGAGCATCTAAATGGGAGGAAAAGAATTCAGAAATCTGAGGTGCAAGGGAACTTGGGAGTCTTCGTGCTGGATTCCCAGAAGGTTAACTTGCTGGTCAAGTCAATTGTGAGGAAGGCAAATGCAATGATAGCAGTCATTTTCAGAGGACTAGAATATAAAAGCAAGGATGTAATGCTGAGGCTTTATAAGGCACTGGTGAGGCCTCACTTGGAGTATTGTGAGCAGTTTTGGGCCTCTTATCGATTTAAAAAAAAGATGTGCTGACGTTGGAGAGAGTTCAAAGGGGGTTCAAGAAAATAATTCCAGGATTGAAAGGTTTATCATATGAGGAGTGTTTGATGACTCTGGGCCTGTACTTGTGGGAATTTAGAACAATGAGAGGGAATCTCATTGAAGCCTATGGAACGTTGAAAGGCCTAGACAGAGTGGGTGTCCCCTATAGAGGGGGAGTCTAGGACCAGAGAGCCAACTTCAGAATAGAAGGACGTCCATTTAGAATTGCGATGAGGAGGAATTTCTTTAGCCAGAAGGTGATGAATCTGTGGAATTCATTGCCACAGCAGGCAGCTGTGGAGGCCAAGTCATTGAGTGCAAGGAGGAGGCTGATACATTTTTGATATGTCAGACATGATCAGGGAGAAGGCAGGAGACTGGGGTTGAGACAGAAATGATCAGTAACGATCAGATGGTGGAACAGATTTAATGGGCTGAATGGACTAATTCTGCACCAATGTCTTATGGTTTCATAAAAAAGATCTAGTGCTTTCCTGGCGTATGTAACGAATAAACTCTTCTCAGGCTTCCAGCCGGGTACGTCTTCATCTGAAGATGGTGGAACTTGTCATCAAAACGTCAGTTATAATTGATACCTGTATCCAGCTGGAAGCCTGGGAAGATTGTATTCATCTTGTGGTCTCATTTTTCCACTGGAGCATGAGAGGTGTATAAAATCATGAGGGGCATTGATAGATTGAATGGTCATCCTTTTTCCCCAGAGTAGGGGATCCTAAAACTGTGAGACATTTGTTTAAGGTGAGAATGGCAAGACGTAAAAGGGACCTGAGGGGGAACGTTTTCACATAGAGAGTGGTGGGTATATGGCCTCAAAGGCTGGAGGCAGTGGTACAGACAGGGAGGATTACAATGTTCAAAAAGTATTCAGACAACTGTATGGATAGAAAAGTTTCAGAGGCATGTGGGCCAAATAGGAGCAAATGGAGCCAGCTCAGATTGATGTCTTGATTGCGTGGACAGGTTGACCTGAATGGTCTGCTTCTATGCTGTACAACTCCATGAATCCCGTGGCAATGAATTCCCCAGATTCACTGCCTTGCAGCTGCTGTGTATCCTGCTTGCAGTAGGACAACAGAGCCACCTATCCCTGCGTTTAAAGAACTGGCAAACTTTTGCTTGACCTGGTTTCTGAGAGGTTAATGTGTTAGCATCTTTGCAGCCTCATGTAGAAGGCAGAGAATACCTTCCCCTCATCTTAAATCTACACCCTCTTGTTTTGGCACCCTGACCACCCTACTCTGAATTCTGTCTCTAAGCCTCTCCATAACCTTATACATTTTATAATGTTCTGTCAGATTGCCACTCAGCTTACTTTATTCTAGGAAGTCAAGCCTGTTCTATCCAGCCTTTTCCAGTGCAGGCAATGTGCTGTTGAACCTCCTCCAGTGTAATCACATTCTTCCTATTGTGTGGTGGGCAGATCTGCACACGATACTCCAAATGTGGTCTGACCATATTACGTAAACCTGCAATGTGATCTTTTATTCTGTGCCCTGACCTACGAAGGTGAGCATATCATGCATTTTCTAGACTACCCTGTCCACCTTTGCACAACAGTTGTGACTCAAGTCAGGAGTTTGTAAATTCCACAGTTTCAGGAAAGCATAAATGTGCATTTGACTAGGACCAAACCATATTGAGGAAGCCAGTCAACGGGTTGAATCAGTAATAACTATGTAAACTACAAAAGGTGTTTACATCAAAGAGGAAAGCAATGCAATGTATTTCGACACAGTCATCTGAATAAGTCACGTTACTGATGACTTCATACTCTTATATAAATAAGAGAATAGTTGGATATTAGACTCCTGGGTTTTTCTTGGAGCCAGGAACCCAGTTGTATCCAAGGTCTAACTTACAACACACTATGCTGAGGTGGCAGATAAATACAGACCATTGTTTATAACACAAGCAATGATGCATATGATAATTGACTATTTCCCGGGAAGGAAGAAGACATAATACAGGAACAGTGCTTAATCGGAAAGCAGGGTCAAGGACTATTTCGAAACTTAAGGGTCTGTGAACTCAGTGTTAAAAAGCAATCCCTGTCACTCGAAGGGTGAAGTGCCCAGAGATGGAGCCCAGGGATTGCTGTGGTGTAGGGTGGCTGGAGACTGGGTTCAGGTGGAAGGGGTGGGGCTTGCCGGAGGTTAGGGATTCCAGGGATCCATGTGGAAGACAATCTGACCTGGTACTCGGGGGTCTTGCCTGTTGCTATACTGTCTGACCCACACTGCAGCTCCAGGCTTGAATGACTTCACCTGTTGACCAAGGTCAGTGTGGCTGCCTTTCTGCACCAGATCTTCTGCTGTCTTGGATGATGGGCAATGTGACAGCACTGCATCCAACACTGTGCAGTTTTCTTCCCAAAAGCACTTTAGCTGGTGATTTCCCCTGAAGGCCTGGATTTCGTGTAATTCAATATGTTAGGAGGAATGTGTTGAGAGCCTACTGATTTCAGAAACGACCATATGAAGATAACCACAAACCTCTCTACTTGGCTGTTGGACTGTGGACGATGGAGATGAGCAGATGTGGATACTTCCACGTCCTGCAAGAATGCAGCAAACTGCTGTGAACTGAAATGAGTGTTTTGGCATCCCAAAGCAGCTAATGATCTGCAGAAGCCGTTGAACGGTCGACACTGTCATTGTTGTCTTCATAGGTAATTGCCCTGCTATTTGGAATGAGGTATCAACCAGGACAAGACAGGATCACCCATTCATTGTGCCAGCAAAGATGATGTACTCGACTCCAAGGTCTGGTACACTGAGGGTAATGTTGTGGGTCGGCCCTACTTAGATTCCTTGCTGTCACAGAACATTGAATACACAGCTTGCATATGGATGTGAAATCTTCGTCTATGTCCGGCCAGTGCACAAAGCTCTTTGCCAGGGCTTTCATTTGATTAATACCTGGGTGATCCTGGTGAAATTGTTTCAATGCTTTTTCTTGAAGTTTTCTTGGAATGACTATTCTGTCTCCAAACACTAGGCAGCAGTCCACAGTTGAGAGCGATGAATGAGACTGATAATAGGGTACAACATCTTCCTCAACCTTGACTGGCCATCTGTCAATGAGGTATCTGGAGATGCACTGCAGCCGTCTCTACTCTCATCTTGTCGACTATCTGAAAGACCTTCAAAAGCATCCTATACAACTCGGGAGATTTCAGAATCCACTGAAATTGTAGCCACAACTGCATTTTCATTTTCAGTAACCTGCTGATTCATAAGTCTTGAGAGGGCATCTGGTTGACCATGTTCCTGGGTTGATGTATACTTGATTTAAAAATTGTAGTTTAATAACATTGTTGCATCCCAGTGTATACAGCTCTATACACCAGGATGCCTTTCTTAGACCCAAGGATGGACAACAGTGGTTTGTAAACAGTAAGGAGAGTGAAGCATTTTGTGGAATTTCTTCACAGAAAAGATGATCCCCAAGGCTTCTCAATTTGTCCTTAGTTCCTTTCTGCTGTGGTCATAACAGCTTTTTTGGAACCATCAGGAAAGATATGGGATATGACAGTTCCCACCCTGTAGTTGCATACATCCAGTGTGATGCCAGTTGGCAATTCTGGGTTGAAATACATCAAGAGAATATCGGACAACAGCATATTCTTCACCAGTCAAAAGCCCCTTGGTATTGTTTGCACCATTTCCTTGTAGCACCCTTGTTGAGCAGGGCATTGAGTGGCTCCCTCAGCTGGTGCATTCCTGGCAGAAATGCTGAATAATGACTGATGATGCCCAAAAATGATTGTAAAGTGCTGACATCTAATAATAGAGGCATCTTTAAAATAGCAGTGATTTTTTTTTGGGGGGGGGGAATCTGGGTGATGACCAAGCTCATCTATGATAAATACCAGATACTTGATTGAAAACTTATGGAGGCTGCATTTTTTTCTGCCCGAAGTTGCAATCCAATGTCTCGTAGTTTGTTCAAAACATGGTCCAGGCATTGGCATAGTCCTGTCTGATCCATACCCATCACAATGATGTCATCAAGTTAAGTGGCCACTCTCTCAAGGACCATTCAGCACTGTGTTCATAAGCTTTTGGAAAACTGAAGGAGCTACCTTTACCCTGAAAGGCAGACAGAGGTGAGAATGGTGACATGAGGAATTCCGCAGATGCTGGAAATTCAAGCAACACACATCAAAGTTGCTGGTGAACGCAGCAGGCCAGGCAGCATCTCTAGGAAGGGTCTTCGTGAAGGGTCTCGGCCCGAAACGTCGACTGTACCTCTTCCTAGAGATGCTGCCTGGCCTGCTGCGTTCACCAGCAACTTTGATGTGTGTTGTGAGAATGGTGAGAAGCTCCTGTGAATTTTCACCACTTCTACCAGGAGCCAGGCTTCAACCAAGTCCAACTTTGTAAAGTAGTGACAATCGTTCAATTTTGCACTACCAGGGCCTCGGCCCGAATGTTGTGTACTTTTTTCCATAGATACTGACAGCTTCCTGAGTTCTTGCAGCATTTTGTGTGTGTTGCTTGGATTTCCAGCAACTGCAGATTCTCTCCAGTTTGCTGCCGGAACCAGTCATGGGTACTGATGTGTCTCCAGAGCTGCAATGAGACCAATTAAGAAGTCTGCAAGCAACCTCACTGTACCGTTGGCTTTCCAGATAATGACCATTGGAGCAACACATACAAAATGCTGGAGGAACTCTGCAGGCCAGGCAGCATCTATGGAAAAATTAGACAACTGGAACTGTCCAGTGTGAATAGTTAATCGCTTTGATCACATCAGCTTCTTGCAGGTGATCTAGCTCTTGCTCCACAATTGGTACCAGTCCTTTGGGACAGAAGACTGGCTTTGTGTATGGAGTTCTGTTTGCAGTTTGATGCAGCAACCTAAACATCCTTAAACACTGCTGCTGTTATTGTATGGTCTCACGTACTGATGATGATAGGGTATTGACTGACAAGATTCAAAGTGTATTTATTGTCAAAGAATATATAAATTATACAACCTTGAGATTTGTTTGCTTAATAGGCAACCACAAAGCAAGGAACCCGAAAGAACCCCATGTTTAAAAAAAAGACCAACCCCCGGTACGCAGAGAAAGAGAAACAAAACAAATCATGCAAACCATAGCAACAACAGCATTCCGAACCAAACTGCGTCCTTGGATCCAAATAACTGGAGCAGCCAGAGTAGGCCCAAAGTCTCATTGTTCAGTTCATCATGTTAGCGGGACAAATCACTGCATAGTTGCAGACACGAAGCACAGCAGTGGGGGGCAGTCACACAGCTTTAGCGTTGTGGAGAGGGGAATCCCCGGACTATCTGGTCCTGCATTTAAACTGTCCGAGCCTCGCACTAGGAACCGGGCCACACCACACTGATTTGTTTCAGACCTAGATTTTGCTGTCAGAAGCTGTTCTCAACCTCTCTGAAACGGCTTGGCAGCCAGAGCAATCCAACCTCGCCCAGCTCTTGGCACCCTGCCTTTCCAGTCTATCTGGGCCGGCGTTTAGATTGTCTAAAAGGCATATGGTACTTCGCATTAGGACCCAGACCTCGCCGCAGTGAATTGCTTCAGGCCTAGAACACAAAGTCAATTCACTTTGGACCTAGATTTTGCTGCCAAAGAAGCCGCCGTCAACCTTGCCAAATCGGCTCAATGCTTAGAGCAATCCACACCCGGGTAAGTTGGACGGGTGTGGGAACTCCTCCCTCCCATCTTCTCCCCTCCAAATTGTCGACTTCAACCAGCACGGCTGCAGCTCCCAAGTGCATTGATTTCGCAGCACACCAGCAAGCACATCTCTCGAACTTGCTTTCACCTCACTCACCTCTTCATTGTTTGTGGTGATAGTTTACCACAATTTACCTTTTTTTTTAAAAAAAAAGCATTATTAATAATGTTTTTAATTGAATTCCTTTGCTTTCAAACCACAAGTAAGCTGTTGTAATGATGTGACTTGAATGGCCAATGTCTTTGTACAGACCTCATCCAGAAGGATGCTCCAGAGATTAAGCTTGGACATGCCAAGGGCATTCAGATCTTGCTGGTCTGTTAGGTGACACACACAGGATTGACTTGGTCACAGTTCAGCTCACCATGCAGTGCAGTTTGCCAATCAGATGGAGTGTTTCACTCAAAGTACTGCAGGTGAAGTGCTGAGTTGATTTGACTGGCGGAAACCCAAGAGCCTGCCATGTGCACTTGGAGGTAATGGTGATGTCTGATACCATATCAAGTTGTAGCTTGACAACTGATTGTTGCTAAGTATGGTGACGTACCTTCTCCTGAGGTAGAAGTCAACTTTGAACATGACCATTAAATTCCTTGTAGATTTTGAAGGCTTTTGAAACAACTTGTCTGAGTGTTTCACTGGCTTAGAAGACAGGATGGCAAAAGCCGCCTTTGTGACCATGGCGTTGGCATGTGTTTCTTGTATTGGAATTTTCTTGCGTAATGCCATGCACCACAGTTCCACCCAACTGTGTTTGGCTGCCTGGAGACTTTTTGAGTGACTATATCTGGGCCATTGGAAACCACAGTGACCAGGCTGGAATCATGTTTCAGCTTTACCAAACCCTCACATTCTTGAGATCAGTTTCTGACCTATTTAAATCACCCTGTCTGGTGCCAACAATCATTGCACAGTCAGTCTCTTAAATCATATTTCTCCTCCATTCAGATGTTTGAGTTAAACAACAACTGAACCTCTTGACCATGGCTGCATATTTTTATGCATTGAGTTGCTGCCATGTGATTGGCTGATTAGATATTTGCATTAATGAGCAGGTGGACAGGTGTACTTAATAAAGTGGCTACTGGGTGTATACACTCAGGAAGCATTCCTGGACACATTTCACAAATTCCACCCTGATTAGGCTCTAACAATTAAAATCTCCCAGAATTGATCCTATTATTCTTGTAACTGCATATTATGATCAGTGTCTCCTAAGGTTCCTATACCTTAAGCTCTCTAATCAATTCTGGTCTGTAGCATAACACCCAATCAAGAATAACTGATCTCTTAGTGGGATCAACCTCAAGCTGCTCTAAAAAGCCATCTCGTAGGCATTCTACAATTCCCTCTTGGGATTTAGCACCAGCTGGATTTTCCCAATCTACCCGGATACTGAAATTCCATATGACTATTGTAGTGTTGCTCTTTTGACGTGCATTTTCTATCCCACCTTGTAATTTGTAGTGCACATCTTTGCTATTTTTTGGAGGTCTATATATAACACTCTTGCAGGTGTTCTTTCCCTTGCAGTTTCTTGGCTCTACCCACAATGATTCTATATCTTTGCATCCTGTGTCACCTCTTTCTAAGGATATGATTTCATTTTTTACCAACAGAGCCACCCCACTCTCTCTGCCTGCCAGTTCTTTCAATACAATGTGAATCCTTAGATGTTAAGCTCCCAGCCATAATCTTCTTTCAGCCACGATTCAGTGGCTGAAGCTTTCAATCATCTCCACCATCGATGCATTTAGGGTGCATGCTCCTCCCAGCTTCCTGAACTCCAATGACCAGCTCCTTACGTTTTTCTGATATTTGCTGACAATAAGAAAATTTTGTTGGCTGGAGATGCCTTTCATTATTTCTAGTTTCAATAGCAAAATAGGGAAGGCTGGGTTCTGAGTTGGATGATCAGCCATGATCATAATAAATGGCAGTGCAGGCTCAAAGGGCCGAATGGCCTACTCCTGCACCTATTTTCTATGTTTCTATGTTTCTATAATAAAGCTTGAAAGACCAGGAAATGCATACTACTGTCCGTGACAAAGATCCAAGAGAGGTTAATGGACCATCTGTTCTTTCTCTTGCAGATAAGGAATAAACAGCTCAAAGGAAGTTTGACTTTAAAACCGGAAATGGAATTGACCTGCAATGTTACAACAGTGGAACAATTGAAATTTCCTGCAGAAAGTGAAAGGAAACTGATTGTGAACGAATGTTCAGAGGAAAATAAGGAGGTCCCCATGGACGATGATTATATGCAGTATAACCTGGTGACATTGTGATCATAGCACATTCTTGTATTTTGACACTTGTATACTTTTGTTTTCTGAGTTGCAAACAGGACATTGTGATACACAAAATCTACAGACTGAACCATACAGAGCAAAGCCAGTGAGCATCCAGAATGCAAGAATGAAGAATCTCGAGCTGTCAGTCTCATGATTCTTATCATCATTATCCAACCTGACCACTCGGTCAGACACAGTGATAGCTATCACAGACTGCATCAGCTGCAGTTCTCTGTTCTGGTTCGTCATACCGAGGTCTGTTCTGGTCTCATTTTGTACAACTGGCAATTTGCCCTTGTGTCAGTGCTCTTGTCTGTCAGCCTCAAGCGGTGAGCTTGCGCCAGGTTTCATTTGTATCACTGGCTTACTTGTGCAGATGAGGAGAGCAAACGAGTTCAGCACAGACTGTCCGTAAGAGCACGAACATATTGAATGGAATTCCAGTACCATGAAGACCACAGAAGTTGTGTGTCACCATGTTAACATCACACATTCACCATTTGCTGACTATATCAGTGGAGGATAATGTATAAGAATTATCGCACTGGCTCATGTCTGCGCGTGCACCCCCCCCCCCAACCATAAAACTACCTTCAAACTCCAAATGTGTGTTTTTGATTGGAAATATTAAAATAGGGCTGTAACCTCTCAATAACCTGGCAATGATTTACAGTGAAATGTCAGTGGAGCACCTATACAACTAATACCAGCTGATCTGGAGCAATTTAATGAACCTTACTGGTTGGTGGTTTCTGTTGAGTGATCCAGGCTGTGTCCATCTGAAACCATGCAGTCGGAAAAGTAAAGGGTGGAGATTGTGAAATTGAGTAGGAATGATGAGCTAGAGTTGTGAAATTATCATTTGTCTGGTGCCTCAGATGGAGCTGGAACATGCCTGTTCCAAAATGTAAGTTTGATGCAGTGGATTTTACTTCAAAAGGCACCTTACAGCACCAGGAATCTGTGCATGTTGTAACTGGTTGGGCATCATGAGCATTTTACTGAGCTCAGTGGCAGTTTATCAACCACGCCCACCTGCATCAGACCATCTGAGAGAGTGGACTCCTTTGTCCACCTTCTGCTATGGAAAAAACGCCATCCCTCAGCAAACAGCTTTATTTAATTTGAGAATAATTCTGTCTGAAATTTTGAGGGCTGTTGTTATTAAGAAATATCTACTGCATATAACATGAGGATCTTTAACTCCAGTTAAGTCTGTAATAATTTTTTAATTGTGTTTTTCTAACTGCTGTTGTGATGGAGAAGGGAAAAGAAAGAATATCAAAAGAAATTTTCTGCAGTGCTATTTCAGGACCCAAATTGTTAAAAAGTTCGACAGAGTGTGAAGCATTTTTGAAGTGCAGATACTCCAAAGGCATTATTTAGGCTGACAGTCAGGTCTCCCACTGAGTATTGCTTCATCAGAGCTTCTGATATTCAGATCATAAACTAAGCAAAAGCCTTGAAAGTCAAAGTCAAAATAGTTCAAGTGCTGGTGGTGCAGGTAGTTGATATATTTTCCTCACAGCACCAGAGATCAATCCTGACCTCCTCCATTGTTTGTGTGGAATGTGTACAGTCTCCCTGTGAAGGTGTGGGATTCCCCTGATACTCTGGTTTCTATCCACATCCCAAAGATATCCTTGTTGATAGGTTTATTGCCCATTGTAGGTTGCCTGTTGTGTGCAGGTGAGAGATTGATGGGAATGTGGGGAGAATAAAATGGGATTGGCTCCTATTAACTCCATGGATCATGGTTGATGGTTAAAATGGTGTTTCTGGGTTTAACAGTCTGCTTCTTTACTCTGTCTGTAAGTGAAACAGAAAATGCTGTATACACTCATTATCTGTGAAAATTAACATTTCAGATTAAAAACTTTGACTCTGTCTCTCTCGTCACAGATGCTGCCTGACCACCAGAGGCAGCATTTTCTGGTGGCTAACTGCGTTTTCACCTGCTTTCAGGAATGGGTGTAAGAGATTCTAAAGGAGGAATAGAAAACATCTTCCTGACAGGGACAACATGATTTTCAAACTGAAATAGTTGCAACAGACATGTTACTGCTTTGAAGTGTGTCATCTAGCATCACCACAATTGTTGCTTGAGGAAAAATTAATCAAAAGGGAAAAATTTGGTCTGTTGTGCCAAGCCAAACACTTGTATTTTCCGTATGACTCTGCAAATCAAACAAAGTGTGTATGCCAGATTTACAGCTGATTATATTGGCATGCAGAAGTTTGTGCGCCCCAGTCAAAATTTCTGTTACTCTGAATAGCTATGTCAGTAAAAGATGACCTGATTTCCAAAAGGCATAAAGATGAGACATTTTAATATTTTAAGCAAGTTTTTTTTTTGTTTCCATCTTTTACAGTTTCAAAATAACAAAAAAGGAAAAGGGCCCCAAGCAAAAGTTTGGGCACTCTGCATGGTCAGTACTTAGTAACACCCCCCGTTGGCAAGTATCACAGCTTGTAACTGCTTTCTGTAGCCAGCAAAGAGTCTTTCAGTTCTTGTTTGGGGGATTTTTTGCCCATTCTTCCTTGCAAAAGGCTTCTACTTCTGTGAGATTCTTGGGCCATCTTGCATGCACTGCTCTTTTGAGGTCTATCCACAGATTTTCAATGATGTTTAGGTTGGGGGACTGTGAGGGCCATGGCAAAACCTTCAGCTTGCGCCTCTTGAGGTTATCCATGTGGATTTTGAGGTGTGTTTAGGATCATTATCCTGTTGTAGAAGCCATCCTCTTTTCATCTTCAGCTTTTTTACAGACGGTGTGATGTTTGCTTCCAGAATTTCCTGGTATTTAATTGTATTCATTCTTCCCTCTACCAGTGAAATGTTCCCCATGCCACTGGCTGCAACACAAGCCCAAAGCATTATTGATCCACCCCCGTGCTTAACAGTTGGAGAGGTGTTCTTTTCATGAAATTCTTCACCCTTTTTTCTCCAAACATACCTTTGCTCATTGCAGCCAAAAGTGTCTATTTTAACTTCATCAGGCCACAGGAACTTGTTTCCAAAATGCATCAGGCTTGTTTAGATGTTCCTTTGCAAACTTCTGACGCTGAATTTTGTGGTGAGGATGCAGGAAAGGTTTTCTTCTGATAACTCTTCCATGAAGGTCATACTTGTGTAGGTGTCACTGCACAGTAGAACAGTGCACCACCACTCCAAAGTCTGCTAAATCTTCCTGAAGGTCTTTTGCAGTCAATCAGGGGTTTTAATTTGCCTTTCTAGCAATCCTCTGAGCAGTTCTCTCGGAAAGTTTTCTTGGTCTTCCAGACCTCAATTTGACCTCCACCATTCCTGTTAATTGCCATTTCTTAATTACATTATGAACTGAGGAAATGGCTAATTGAAAATGCTTTGCTATCTTCTTATAGCCTTCTCCTGCTTTGTGGGCATCATTTATTTTAATTTTCAGAGTGTTAGGCAGCTGCTTAGAGGAGCCCATGGCTGCTGATTGTTGGGACAAGGTTTGAGGAGACAGGGTATTTATAAAGCTTTGAAATTTGCATCACCTGGCCTTTCCTAATGATGACTGTGAACAAGCCATAGCCCTAACAAGCTAATTAAGGTCTGAGACCTTGGTAAAAGTTATCTGAGAGCTCAAATCTCTTGGGGTGCCCAAACCTTTGCATGGCGCTCCTTTCCTTTTTTCCACTCTAAAATTGTACAAAACAAAAATAATACACTACTCTTAAAATGTTGAAAAGAATGTTTCATCTTTGTGACTTTTGGAGATCAGTTCATCTTCTACTCACTTAACTATTCACAGTGATAGAAATTTTGACCAGAGGTGCCCAAACGTTTGCATACCACTGTATGTCACAATGGGAAATTTAACAATGCTGGGCAATTCAGCCTAATGAGGCAGGAATGTGCTAATAGAGTCTGTTCTGGGAAATGCAGCTTATGCAGAAGGTGACATGCATCATTGCGGGGGAATATACAATAAATAGGTGGATATTGAGTGGTAAGTTGGAATGAAGAGACCTTGGATACATAGATCCTTGAACATAGGCTAGCACTCTCTTCAACATTAACTAGATTGCAGCAGACAGTTCTGGTCACCATTGAAAGAAAGGGGGCGCAAGAGCATCTGCAGATGCCAGAATTCTAGAGCAGCAGATACAAAATGCTGAAGGAACCCAGCAGGTCAGGCAGCATCTATGGAGGGAAATACAGTCCTGATGAAGGATCTCAGTCCAAAATGTCAACTATTTATTCCCCTCCATGGATGCTGCCTGGCCCACTGAGTCCCCCCTGCATTTTGTATGTGTGTGTGTGTTGTCACAACACTGCAAGGAAGATGTGATTATAATAAAGGGACATAGGGTGCTGTTCAGTGGAAAACTGTAGCTAGGAAGAAAGATTGAAAAAGTAAGATACAGGTGGTGAGGAGTGGCAGTAGAGTGGTATGGACTTTGAGTAAATATCAAGGACTTTACTTTCCAAGATAAATGGATGATAGGTTAAGGGCATGCCAGGCAGAAGGATTAGAAAGAGGATGTGTACACAGAGGAAGCTGAGAGCCCAGATCTTGCTGGCTGAAAGGGTTGGAAAGGCAGAGACCCTTGCTACATTTCAACAGTAACTGGGTATTGGACTTTAGGGGAAGGGAGACAGAAAGAAATGCGGTGGGAGAAATTGTCGTGGGAACTGAGAGGGAAGGTAGGAAGAGTGCAGGGGTGTGAGGGAAGTGGTGGGATCTAGGGATGAAGAGAGCAGAGGAGAAGGGAGGAGGTGCAGGATAGGCTGGGAGGTAGGAAAAAGATGGAGCAGGAAGATGAGGAGCAATTAATAATAGGAGAGGTGAAAGGCAGTGATCGAGAGGGGAAATATTTGAGGGAGTGGGACGAGTTGGAATATGTGAGGGCAAAGGAAGTGAGGTAGAGTAGCTGAGAGAGGGCAACAAGCCAGAAAGGAAGAGTAGATAAGGATGAGAGATGAAACCAACAGGGAGGTGAGGAAACTGAAGAAGAGAAGAAAGGCAGTAGTTCAGACTGTGACCAGATGGAAAGAAAGAGGGAAAGAGAAAAGAAAGAAAGATGAATGGGATGGGAATGAGAGGGTTGGAGAGGAGGAGAGGGGAGGTGGAGGAGCATGAAAGAAACAAGAGTGGGTGAAGAGGTGGTGGGGGATAAGGGAGTTGGGTGAAAATGAGAGGCACCTCTATTTTGGGAAGTGGTGCAAGAAATGGGTGGGGGAGCAGAATGAGTTTTGAAATAATATATGGTGGGAGGGGCAGTGGGAGTGGGAGGAAGCTTGAAAGAGGAAGGGGGGATGGGGTGGAGGACAATAAAGGAGGGAATAACCTAATGAGGATATGGCATGGGTGTGATTGGGACTGAGAGAGGAGAAAGAAGGATGAGGAATGAGGACATTTTTGAAAAGCAGGGAAAAAGAGAAGGAAGCTGGCTGGAAGGGAGTAAAGAATGGGAGAAAGTGGGACTGAGGGGCAAGGGTGGCAGAAGAGAAAAGATGGGAGAAAAGAAGGGAGATGTGATTGAGCGGAGGAAAAGGTTAGGAGGTGGAGGGAGAAGGAGTACGGGAGGGTCAGATAGTCAGAAAGAGATGAGGCTGGGTACTGTTAGAAGGGGAAAAAGGGGAGAATGAGGGAGAAGAAGGAATACAACAAATGTGAGATGGGAAAGGGATTGGGAATAGCTAACCATCCCTTATTAGCTGCCTGGCACAATGTCTGTTTACTTCAGCCCTTGAATTCTAGGCTTTTCTCCAGCTGATTGAGCCTCCAACTCTTAAGGCATCACAGGACCAGACAAAACATGTCCTGACCATGACAAAACCTAAACCTAAACTACCACGGCGGACTTTGGCTTTGGCCAAACCTTCTCTATTTAAAGTGGATGTTGACAACTGAACCTTACAACTATTTTGTTCAGTGTCAACCATAATGTTCCCATTCAATGGCTTAAATCAATTGCTTCATTAAGTATTCAATTGCTTCATTGCATATTCAATGCAGTGTTAACTAACAACTGAATGGGATTGTAAGGTCACTAAGTATATCAAAACATGATGATGGCACAGTGACTCATTTTAGTGACTCAAAAAGTTTCCAGTACTTAGTCAGAGCCACTTAATTTTTAAAAAATTAGAAAATTTAGGGAGTTAATGGGTTTAAGAGACTATCTAGGTAATATGGATTATTCTGATTTGTGTAGACTTAATCAGCCAAATAGCCTACAGTGGATGCAATCTCACTGAATCCCTACTTGGCCTTGGACTATCTGGACAACAGCAATATGTACAATAGGCTGCTGCTTGTGTATTTTCCCCTCAATCTTGGGTCCTCTACCAGAGTCCTGAGAGCTTGAGGGATCAGTACAGTATCCTTGCTGGTCCTAGTGATGTGGTCTTCTGGGCCAAGATCTCAGATGTTGTCCCCAGGATCTTCATTTGTCGGAGCCACTCTCCCAGTCCAGCCCCTAAGAGCTCCTATCACCACTGGCATTATTCTGGCTTTGACCTTCCACATCCCTTCTATCTGATCTTTCAAGCCCTGCTATTTCTCCAACTTCTCTTATTCTTTCTTCCTGATGTTACTGTCATTCGGGATTGCTGCATCTATTACTATTGCTTTCTTCTGTTCTTTTTCCAGTATTACTACGTCTGGTTGGTTTGCTGCTACCTACTTATTAGTCTGTATTCGGAAGTCCCACAGGATCTTAGTTCTGTCGTTTTCCACTACCTTCTCAGGTGTTCCCCATTTTGGATTTGGGAGTGTCCAATCCATACTCAGCGCAGATGTTCCTGAAGACATTTCCTGCAACTTGCTGTCCCTGCCTGCAACTCGCACCCTGCTACTATGTTCAGTTGATTCCTTACACAGTCTACATCTTGGGTCTTGTCTGATGTGATAGACCCTGCTTCAATTGCTCTTGTGCTCAGTGCCTGTTCTTGTGCAGCCATGAACAGCATCTCTGTGCTGTCCCTCAGCCATGCCATTTCCAGCCATTGGTAGGACTTTGTCAGCCACCTTTGATATCTGGCGATGGTACATCCCCTGCAGTGGCTTGACCTGCCATGGCCTCTGGTCCTCTGGCTCTGCTTCACCCACATCCTCTGCCTGCTGTCTGAGGTATTCTCCTAGCAGGTCATACTCAGGGGCCAACTTCCTGGCATACTCATGGACAAAGGATCTAGTGGTTTCCTGGCATATATGACAAATAAACTCAAGTTTATTAAGCTTCAAGCCGGGTACAAGTATCAATTTTAACCAACATTTTGATGACAAACTCGGCCATCCCTGGAGAAGATGAGAGTTTGTCATCGAAACATCAGTTAAAATTGATACCTGTATCTGACTTGAAGCCTGAGAAGAGTTTATCCTCATGGATGGTTCACATTTCTTTTAGGACTGTGGCCTTGACACTTCCAAGTCTCTGTCCTCCTTTATTCCAGTGGGTGTACAGTTGCTCGGCATTGGACTTTGGGTGGAATCCTCCATGTATTGTTAGTAGTTTCCAGGTCTTGATGTCAGTGACTTCCAGTTCATTCCTTGGCCGGCACACTATTGCAGGTGGGTATCTGATGACTGGTAGGCGAATGTGTTGATGGCTCTGAGCTTGTTCTTCTGAATCAGTTGGCTTTTTTGGATCTGCCTCACTCTTTTGGATCTTGTGGCTTTCCTTGTGTCCTCATTATGGCTTCTGTGCGCTTGCAGGATCCACAGGTTTTTGTGGCTGTCCTGTACATCTGGTATGTGGTCTTCAGGCTTTCATGACCATCAGGCTGCACTTTTCCAGTTGTAATGACATCCAAATGCCTCTGCTGTACAGAACGTCAGTGATATTAAACCTGACTCTCATTCTTATTGCTGAGCAATTACTCGACAACAAAGATTTTGCTTGCTGAATACTTTTGGGTGTACCTTAAGGATTTTGGGCTGCTGATCATGAAAATCACGACAAAATTTCCCTTTCACACACCATTCTCTTTAAATCGCCTGTATTTGTAATTTCAATTTATAATTCAAGTCAGAATAACTGATGCCAAGATTAAGGAAGGCATTTTTGTTGGTCCACAAAACAAACAGGTCATCAATGACAGGAAATTTGAAGAATTTCTCGTGGGACCATTGAAATTCGCATAGATAGCATTCAAGGATGTTGTTGAAAATTTTCTTGGTAACTACAGAGCACCAAACTACATGCAGCTAGTTGACAACATGCTTCAAGCATACAAAACCATGAAGTGCAAATGTCACGAAAGATTCATTTTCTGCATTCCTGTTTAGACTTCTTCACTGCAAAGTTTGGCGCCGTCAGTGATGAGCATGGTGAAAGGTTTCACTAGGACATTGCAGTCAACTGGAGTCCATCAATGCTGGCTGATTATTGTTGGACACTTAAGTAACAAGCCTCAGACACAGAGTACAAGTGAAAATCATCAACAAAACATTTTTAGCTTAGTTGAACTATTGTAAAGTACCAGCACCATTCTGCAATTAAACACATTATATTCAATAAAAGTTAATTTCTTGTTTCTCCAAATTCCTACTTGATACAAGCAGCCTGAAATTATATTTGTGTTCAGCTTCAAGTGGTCGATCATAAACAAAAATAAAAAATTCTGAGGAAGCAACTCTTCCAAAGAAATTGTTGTTCAGTATGAGATACAAGATCAAGGGGTTTTCTCAATATTGATTCATTCTTCAGTCTAAGGCAACACCTCATTAAACTCACCCAGACTTGCCTTTGTTAGTTTGGGTGAAAGGGTTTTTTTTTGTAAAGTAGGGGCTGTGTGGAATATTAACTTTGAAACTGGTGAGTCAGTCAGAATTTCAAAGGTGGCTTCTCAGTACCAAGATATGGGTTCCTTTAATGATAAATTTAGACTGCAGTCGTGTGAGTCAGTGAAATGTTGCTGCCTTTTCCGTGGATGTGACAGAGTCTGTCACTACTTCCCCACACTTTCCCATTGTTGCTAGTCCTTTCCCCAAGATACTTTATAATCACACCAAGACAGTGGAAAGGAATCACTTGAATAAGGACAGAAATTTAACTGGGAGCAAGGATGTTACTGGGGTTTATTCTCCCTGCACGGCTCCTGTGATGATTGTTTTGTGCAATAGTTTCTACATCATATATGAAAACAAGAAGTTCCATTTAAATAATCTGTTGTGCAATAATTCAAGCATAAGTAACTCTTCCTTCACCATGGCATGTTAGGTCTCCCTCTTCCCTTCTGTCTGACCTCCCCTTCACAACCCTTTCCCTCTTAACTCATTTCCACTCTCCTTCCCATAACCCACCCCTACTTATCCTCCCTTCCCTCTCTTGCCCCTCCTCTATTTCTCCTTCATTTCCCTTCCTGTTTTCCTGTCCCCAGTTCTTCTTTCCCTCCTACCCTTCTCTTTTGTCTTTGTTTACCTCTCTCTCCTCCATCTTCCTTCTCTTCACTCCTTTCCCTCTCTCCTCCCTCTCTCTTCCCTATCCCTTTCCTTCAACCAAGCAACACTTTCCCTCTTTATCACTACATCTTTCCACCTACTCTCCCCTGCCTTCACATGGTCGTTATCTTACACCATTCATATCTTCTCTTCGTGCCTTTGCTTGCTCTCGTCATTGTAGCAAACTTCCCCACTCCCTCCGTCCCTCCCCACCCTCTATAACCCTCTCCTCGCTCCTTACTTCCATCAAGGAAAGAAAATAAGAAACATGCCCTTAGCCCTGATCTGCCTTTGGAAATCTGTCAAACACTGTTCTAAATAAATTCACTTAACAAGCTAGGAAAAAGATTTTCACTATCTCCACCATCTATGCCTCTCATAATCTCATATAGATCTGTCTGGGTCACCCACGACTCCATTCATTTCAGGGAAAAGAAGCTGAGCCTATCTGATATCTTCCTATCATTAAAGCCCTCAGTCCAGACAAATCCTGTGAATATCCTTTGAACACTCTCCAACACCATCACATACTTCATATAGTGTGAATGAGTAGAAATGCACAAAATATTCCATGTATGGTCTAACTAGTATTTTGTAAAGTTTCAAAGTAACATAATGGTTCCTTAAGGTTGTCAAGGTAGTGGGGATAAGCTGCCACTACCTATTAAATGCTCCCAAATCACAAATAGCTTCTGACACCCAACCCAGCACCTGGCCTTACACAAACAAAGGAAAATCTGCAGATACGGGAAATCTGAGCAACAGACACAAAATGCTGGAGGAATTCAGCGGGCCAGGCAGCATCTATAGTAAAAAGTACAGTTGATGTTTTGGGCCGAAACCCTTCAGCAGGACAGGAGAAAAAAAGGCTGTAGAGTTAAAAGGTGGGGGAAGTTGAGGGAGAAACAGAAAGTGATAGGTGAAACCTGGAGGGGGAGGGATGAAGTAAAGAGCTGGGAAGTTGATTGGTGAAAGAGGCCGACAGCCATGGAAGATAGAAAAAGGGGGAGGAACACCAGAAGGAGGCGATGAGCCGGCAAGGAGATAAGAAGAGAGAGGGACAAGGAGATGGGGAATAGTAAAGGGGAGGGGTGGGGTGGGGTGTATTACTGGAAGTTAGAGAAATCAATGTTCATGCCATCAGGTTGGAGGCTACCCAGACAGAATATAAAGTGTTGTTCCTCCAACCTAAGTACAGCCTCATCACGACAGTGGACGAGACCATGGATGGACGTATCAGAATGGAAATGGGAAGTAGAATTAAAATGGGTGGCCATTGGGAGATCGAGCTTGTTCTGGCGGACAGAACGTAGATGTAGCTTAGCTACTAAGACCAGTGGAACAGTTTCTACTGACAGGAGAAGGGGCAAAGGCAGGTTTTCTTGCCTTAAAACCAGTCACTTTGGGCAGCTTCTATGGAAAAAAGTAAACGGTTAAAGTTTTGGGCCGAGACCCTTCATCAGCAGAGTTGTTGCTGCTCCTTTGGGTTTATCCGCTGTGTGGACAGAGGGAACCCTACTGCATGGGCAACAGATTTCTCTCCTTAGTCCTGGCTTGCATATCAACTGAACTTAGACAGTTAGGATGCAACATCAATGGTTGACCCTGAGCAACTGAGGGCCTCTCTGCAACATAACATCCCAGTTGTTATATTCAGCGCCCTGACCAATGAAGGCAAGTGTGCAATAAGCTTTTCATGATCACGAGAGATTCTGCAGATGCTGGAAATCTTAAGCAACATGAGCAAGATGCTGGAGGAAACTCAGCCAGTTGGGCAGCATCTAACCGTTTATTCCCCTGCATGACTTGCTTGGCTCCTCCAGCATTTTGTGTGTGATACTTTCTTCACCACTTTATTAACCTGAGATGCCACATTCAGGGAATTATGACTTTGGATACTGGGGCGTCTCTGTTCATCAACATTCCCTAGTGCCCTACTCTTTTCTGTACATGCTCTCTTCCAACATGACTTTCAAAATGTCAGGATCTAGAGCCAATGCTGATTGGCCAACCAGCCAAAGGTTGGGAGTCACAGGAAGGTCCTCGCTTAAACTTTTAGACTCCCTCTCTAATTTTGCTCTAAAACAGCACCCTCCGGAACTCTGTCCCCTTGTGATATTAGTTCTCACTCCAGTCTTCCATCCTGCCTAGTTTTACCCCAACCTTAAAACGGGGCATTTACACTCAATGGCCACTTTATTAGGTACTTCTTGTCCCCAATAAAGTGGCCACTGAGTAGACGTACGTGGTCTTCTGCTGCTGTCGCCCATCCACTTCAAGGCTTGATGTATGGTGCATTCAGAGAAGCTCTTTTGCCCACCACTGTTGTAACGCATGGCTATTTGAGTTACTGTAACCTCCCTGTCACCTTGAACCAGTCTGGCCATTCTCCTCTGGTCTCTCTCATTAACAAGGCTTTTTCGCCCACAGAACTGCTGCTCAGCAGATCTTCTTCCTTTTGCTTTTCGCACCATTGTCTGTAAACTCTAGAGGTTGTCTTGCATGAAAATCCCAGGAGAGTAGCAGTCCTGAGATACTCAAACCACCCCGACCGGCACCAGCAATCATTCCACAGTCAAAGACACTTAGATCATAATTGTTCCCCATTCTGATGTTTGGTCTGAACAACAACTGACTGTATCTCCATACCTTTATGCACTGAATTGCTGACTAGATATTTGCATTAACGAACAGATGTACAGGTCCACCTAACGAAGTGGCCACTGACTTGTGGTAGTTAAGATGGAGTTGAAAGACTTTGGAACTTCACTCGGAGCTTCAGGATCAGTTCCATGGAATATAGCACCGTAAGGGCTCATTAGAGACACAGAGACAACGGAGACCGCAGGTGCTGGAATCTAGGTCACTGATCACTGGAAGAACTCAGCAGGTCAGGCAGCAATCAAAAGGTGAAAGATAATGTTTTGGACTGAGATGGAGCAGGGACAATTGCCTGTATAAAGCAGTACAGTGGGATAGTGATTGGTGGAACCAGATGAGAAGGGATGATGGGTAGATTACTGGGGGGGGGGCGCGGGGAAGGGGCAGGGCATGGGAAGGAAGAACAAAAGGAGAATAGAACTAGAATTGCCAGGAACTGCACCATCAATTTGCAGGACATGTTGCACAGGGTCTAAGACTACACATGTTTTTTGTTGCATGACTATGTTTTTCTGCTCACTATTTTGAACATACTGTGTATGTTTTGCACCTTGGCCCCGGTCCAAATGCTGTTTCATTTGGCTGAATCCATGTATGGTTGAATGACAATTAAACTTGATTTGATTTAGAACCCAAGGTGAATGTGTGAGGAAGGAGAATACCATGGATATGGGTTACTTGAAATTGGGGAGTTCATACAGAAAACAAACTGCTGGAGGGACTCAGTAGATCGGGACAAGAAGAGCGGCATTTGTTTCCCACGGTGGGGGAGTCTGGTACGAGAGGGCATGACTTAAGGATTGAATGGCGCCCATTCGGAACAGAGATGCGAGGCAATTTTTTTAGCCAGAGGGTGGTGAGTCTATGGAATTTGTTGCCACAGGTGGCAGTGGAAGTCAAGTCATTGGGTGTATTTAAGGCAGAGATTGATAGGTATCTGAGTAGCCAGGGCATCAAAGGTTATGGTGAGAAGGCGGGGCAGTGGGACTAAATGGGAGAATGGATCAGCAAATGATAAAATGGCAGAGCAGACTTGATGGGCTGAATGGCCAACTTCTGCTCCTTTGTCTTATGGTCTCATGGTCTTATGATCCATTAGCACCTGTCGGGGAGGGGGCAGGAGTGTAGAGAAGGTTACATCAGGAATGCAATAGACCACGTTAGAGAAGGTGCAGGTGAATCCCTGCCTCACCTCGGGATGTTATAGGCTTGTTTACAGTGCAACAGGTCTCCATCAGCATTGGCACGCCAAGACCCACAGACCAACTCCTCTCATCTATGCCATAACTGATCAATGGCTGGTGTCACCTACTGCTGGATGAACAAAGTGGGGTTTAGTTCTGAAGAAATAGTATCTTCCATCAGTGTGTAGTCAGGAAAGCTTCATCTCAGTGGCAACAACACCAAATTCAACCCTCAAATTAGGTCTTTACATCCGAGTCATCTTTTTCTCCCTCCATGCTGTTGGAGGATGGTGCCAGAGCAAAGTTTAATTGACACAGTTTGTAGATTGGACTCTAATTCATGTTATGATCTGTTCTAGTTTCTGGTCACTCCTTTCCTATATTGCTGTTTCTGAGTGATTTCGAGTCAAGGTGGCCTGCAGATAATGAACACTGAGCTGAATTGAAATATGCTGTTTGATTTTGTTTTATATTCTGTATTTTTGCTCATTTTGTTTTGTTGTTGTCATTTGCGCGATTGCCAGCACAGCATTGCGGGCAGAAGGGCCTGTAATATGCTGTAGATTTTCTATGTTCTATGTTCTCTCTGATTTGTTCGTTTTTGTGGGTGGGGTGATTTTGATGTTTTTCTTCGAATGGGGCCCATGTTTCTTCGTTGTTTCGTGACTGTCTGTGGGAAGATGAATCTCAGGGTTGTATACTGCATACTTACTTTGATCATTGATATACTTTGACCTTGAATCCTTTGAAATGCAGCTTCTCCAGAACCAAGAGCAGATCCATTGGTGGGGGAGTACCAGAAGAGGCCAGGAGCTGATGCTTAGTGGATGAGTGTCAGAGGGCACCCATCTGTGAGTGTTTGGCTGGAAGTTCCTTCAGCACCACAATGAACTGGTGATCTTCAGGCTGGCAGGAAGTGGAATACCACAGTTCAAGGTTTTCCTGGCAATGCAAAGAGCAAACAGATTCCAGGAAATTCTATGTCAGAGAGACACAGCATGGAAATAAGCTATTCAGTGCAACTTGACACGTCAACCAGGTTGTCAACTTGAGCTCGTCCTACTGCCTGCATTTGGCCCTTAGTCCACTAAATCTTAACTATCCATTTACCTGTCTAAATATCTTTTGAACATTGTAATTGTACTTGCCTCTAATGCCTCCTTTAGCAGTTAGTTCCATATACTCACCGCCTTCTACATGGAGGAATGTTCCACAGGTCCCCTTTAAACCTTTCCCCTTTCCCCTTAAAGCTGTGCCTTCCTGTTTTAAACTCCACTACCCTGGAAGGTTAGACACTGCCCAGAGGAAGGCAATGTCAAACTACTTCTGTAGAAAAATTTGCCGAGAGCAGTCAGGGTTGTATAAAGACCATGATCGCCCATGCCATAATGACACAGCGCATCATGAAGAAACCTTAAGGTCACTTTTCAGTCTCCTTTGGCCCAAACAATCCCAGCCTCTCCAGCGTCTCCTCATAACTCAGCGCCTTAATGTCTGTAACTGTATTATGCATAGAGATGGAAAAAAATATAGAATTATCAAATGCTGTGAAGTCCACTCATATGGAACCCGAGGAAGTAAAGGGGGAATATAATGATGAAATGGCACAATAGCCATACAGAGAGAGATTGAATCAGGTAGATCTGAGTTCACTAGTGATTGAAAGAATAAGAGAAGATCTCGTAGAAAGGTACCAAATCCTAACAGGGCTCAATAGACATGGGGAGGACATTCCCCTTCTGAGAGGCTTACAGCAGGGGTAGGCAGCCTTAAGCACAAATGATTTTCTAGCATGCGTTATTCATTAATTTGAGGCAAAACATAACTAGATGTATTTAAATGGATAATTGCCATATTTCAAGTTTTTATGGCATTTATCCGGCCCACCATCTGCTTATTAACACGCAATCCAGCCCACAGAGGCAAAAAGGTTGCCGACCCCTGGTTTACAGTAAGGTTTCAGAGATTTTGACGTTTAGGACTGTAGAGAAGAGAGATTTCTACACTCAGGGAAGGGTGAAGCTGTGGAATTCTCAGCTGAAGAAGTCAGTGGAGGCCAAAACACTATGTAAGGAGGAGTTAGATCTACAGATACAAAAAGCATCAAGGGGATTGGAATATGGTACTGAAATACAGGATCAATTGTGATTGTATTCAGCAGCAACCATAGTTCACACCACCCAGAATCAGACCATTTGGCCCATCAAGTCTGTGCTGACCATCAGCCATCCATTTACACTTATCCTGATTTATTCTTCCCAAATTCTCTCCAGATTCTACCATTATGCTACACACTAGGGGCAATTTACAATGCCTAATTAACCTGCCATCTTGCATGTTTTCGGGCTGTGGGTGGCAACGGGAGCATCCAGGCGAAAGCCAGGAGATCACAGGAGGAATATGCAAACTTGGCGTAGAGGTGCTGAGGTCAGAATTGAACCTGGATCACTGGAGCTGTTGGGCCAGTAGGTCCACTAGCTCCACCACTGTCGCATTCCTCCGAATGCTGGAACAGACCTGAGGAGCCGAATGGTCTGCTCCTTCTTGTAGTTGTCCATTAGATGGTATGTTTCTGGATTTAGTTAAACAAATTAAAAGCCCTAATTTTTCACTGTATTTGGTTAGATTCAAACCCCCAAGAGTTAATATAAAATAATACCTATATTTTGATCATTAGTAATTATTACTGCAAGACCAACACACAGTTACGTTTGGGAGTTTGAAACACATACATATAGGCAGTCCCCAGGTCCTGTTTCTGAGAATTGTTCATAACCCAAACTGCTCATTAGCTGGCCTCACTGAGTGAGTGAATGGGTGATTGTGTGAGTAATTCTGCTCAGCATTCCCAGCTTTGCTCAACTCGACTCAGACTCAGTTGTTGTGGCTGACGATGGAGGAACAAGGGGCAAGTGGAAATGTCCATCCCCATATGGTAGAAAAATGCCAGCAGCCCTGTAGCAGCCAGCAAATTCTTCCTCGAATATCCTGCCAGTCTTACAAACACTTGTTTGTAAGTGCGGGTCGTTCATAAGTTAGGCCCTTGTAACCCAGGGAAGACCCATACATGAGAGAGGAACCTGAATTTTGGCATATCCGGGAATTCATCAGCTGGCCCGCACTCCATCAACAGCAGCTCCAAGGGACGTGCAGGAATTTTCTTGCTGTGCTGGTGAAGATTCAGTCAGAGCTGCTCAACCATCAGCCAGGTCGCTCAGTGCCTCCACCTGGTGGCAGAGAGAGAGTGACTACAGTGCTGGCAACCAATACAGCTGTTGTTTGAGTTTTGACTTGTGCAGACTGTCGTGTGGGTTAATCTTGACTCATGGAAAGAAATAATCAAATTTGGTGAAATACCAGGGACAGAAGTGTTGAAAATTCAGGTGCTGCTAAGAAACTTGAGCTAATTATGCAGAGAGAAGGGAATGATCATTACCTGAAGTGACAAGATATTCGCTGTACCTGCCTTTTTTTGTGGTCTTAAAGGTTCCATTTCAAAACAGGTTCACACCTTCGGGGAGCTAGTCAACCTAAAATAGAAGTGTTTCAATAAAGACATACTGTTTTGAGGGAATGGTTGGAAACTTGCACTTTATTGTTGAATCAGAATCAGAATCAGGTTTATTATCACTGGGATATGTCATGAAATTTGTTAGCTTAGTGGCAGCAGGACAATGAAATACATGATAATGTAGGAAAAAAAGTAAATAGTTCAATTACAGTAAGTTTTTTACTCAGAGAATGGTGAATGTGTGGAATGGGCTGCCGGCGATGGTGGTGGAGTCGGATACGACAGGGTCTTTTAAGAGACTCCTGGACAGGTACATGGAGCTCAGAAAAATAGAGGGCTATGGGTAACCCTAGGTAATTTCTCAGGTAAGGACATGTTTGGCACAGCTTTGTGAGCTGAAGGGCCTGTATTGTGTTGTAGGTTTTCTATGTTTCTATATTTCTAAGTATATATACGTATGTTAAACAGTTAAGTTAAAATTGTGCAAAAACATAAATAAAATTTTAAGAAGTGAGGTAGTGCTCATGGGTTCAATGTTCAGTTAAGAATCGGATGGCAGAGGTGAAGAAGCTGTTCCTGAATCGCTGCGTGTGTGCCTTCAGGCTTCTGTACCTCTACCTGATGATAACCATGAAAAAAATGCATGTCCTGGGCGACAGGGGTCCTTAGTGATGGATGCTGCCTTTCTGAGGCACCACTCCTTGAAGATGTACAAGGGCCTAACTTACTATGGAGGCTGGTACCCAAGATGGAGTTGACTGACTTTACAACTTTCTGTAGATTCTTTTGGTCCTGTGAGTGCCCTCTCCTCCCATATCAGACATTCATGCAGCCTGTCAGGATACTCTTCACAGTACATCTGTAGAAGTTTCTGAGTGTTTTAGGTAACAAACCAAATCTCCTCAAACTCCTAATGAAATATAGCAGTTATCTTACATTCTATATACCTGCATCGATATGTTGGGACCAGGTTAGAGATCTTGACACCCAGGAGCTTGAAATTGCTCACTCTCTCCACTTCTGATCCCTCTATGAGGATTGATTTGTGTTCCCTCGTCTTGCCCTTCCTGAAGTCCACAATCTTTGGTTTTATTAACATTGAGTGCAAGGTTGATGCTGTGACACCACTCTACTAGTTGGTATATCTCACTCCTGTACACCCTTCTGTCTCCATCTGAGATTCTACCAGCAAAGGTTGTATCATCAGCAAATTTATAGATGGCATTGGAGCTATATCTAACTACACAGTAATAGGTATAGAGAGGGTAGAACAGTGGGCTAAGCACACATCCCTGAGGTGCACCAGTGCTGATCCTCAGCAGATTGTAGTTTTCCAGTTATGAAATCAAGGATCAAATTGCAGAGAGAGGAGAGAGAGAGAGAGAGAGAGAGAGGTACAGAGGGCTTAGTTCAGTAGCTTCTCTAGGACTGTGGGAATGATGGTGTTAAACACAGTGCTATAGTGAACGAACAGCATCCTGACATAGGGATTTGTATTGTGCAGGTGATTTAGGGCTGTGTGAAGAGACAGTAAGATTACATCTGCCATAGACCTATTATAGCAACAGGCAAATTGCAGTGGGTCCAGGTCCTTGCTGAGGCAGGAGTTCATTCTAGCTATGACCGGCCTCTCAAAGCATTTCATCACTGTAGATATGACTGCTACTGGACGATAGTCATTAAGGCAGCTCACACTATGCTTCTTAAGTACTGGTATAATTGTTGCCCTTTTGAAGTAGGTGGGAGTTTCCAACCACAGTGAGAGGTCAAAATGAATACACCTACCAGCTGGCTAGCACAAGTTTCCAGAGCCTTACCAGGTAATCCATCGGGGCCTACTGACTTGCAAAGGGTTCACCCTCCTGAAAGGCAACCTGACATTGGCCTCTGAGACAGAGGTCACAGGGTCACTGAGTGCAGAAGGGATCTTCACAGCTGTAGTTACACTCTCCCAAAGCAGGCACAGAAGGCGTTGAGCTCATCCGGTAGTGAAGCATTGCTGCCATTCATGCTATTGGGTTTCACTTCGAAGGAAGTAATGTCCTGCAAACCCTACCAGAGTTAATGTGCATCCAATGTCACCCCTAAGCTCAAACTAGGAAAGGCTCCTGGTTGCATCATGGAATAGTGTGACAATTTCATTGTGTAGGAAAATACAAACCTGCAAAGAGCAGTGAATTCAGCCCAATACATCAACAACACATCCTTCTGCATGATCAGAAGAATCTGCTTAAGAGTCTCAGGAAGGCAACAGCAATAGCAAAGATCCCCACTATCTACACTATGTAACTACCAGTGGCAGGAGATATGGAAGTCTGAAGTCTCACACCATCTTGTTCAAGAACACCGTATGGTTCTTGAGCCATACTGCACAACCCTAATCACTACCTCAGCATGGCAACCCTCTGACCACTTCCATTAGGGTTACCATAGCAACCCTATGACTACTTCCATTAGGGTTACCGTAGAAACCCCATGACCACTTCGCACTATGATGGAGTTTTGGAATCCTAATTGCCTTCTTTCTGATATAATTGTGTATAATTTATGTTTTTCTTTTGAATGTTGCAAATGTCTTAAGGTCTTATAGGAGCAAGGGATAATAAATCAGCCATGATGGAATGGTGGAGCGGACTCAATGGGCTGAATGACTGAATTTTACTCCTATATATTATTGTCTTATGATCTTATTTGGCGCTGTGTGCCTGTGACACTGTTGCCAGCAGGTTTTTCACTGTACCTGTGTAGACATGTACTTGTGCAGTATGACAATACTGTAACCTCGACTTGCACATTCATGGATCAGCACAGTGTCCATTGAACTGGGACCTTTCTCCTCATCCCAGACAATGCCATCAATGTAATGACCCTCTTCACCACCCCTCCATTAGTGCATCCTGAGGCCAAAAACTGAGTAAACACCTGACAGGTTCACTCACCCCTCGCCCTGCTGCTGCCTCCTCCCTAGGCCTCATGCCCCGATCCCATACTGTGGCCCAGCTAGACTCTTCACCCTGACCACAATGCATCCTGAGCACCCCACATTCTTCCCTGGCCTTAGGAGGATTTTACCCATCCTGAGAAGCCGGAAAGTTGGGCAGGTGGGGAGGATGAGCGAGGGAGAGCAGAGGCTGTGTCCCAGATCACAGTGGCAGTGAGATTCAGCCTGTGCCCTGGGAGGGGGTCAAGTTAGGAGGGGGAAATGAGCTGATAGTTGCCAAGGATCACGGCGAGATTCTCAAGAGTGGCTTTTGTGAACCTTGGATGGAGATGAGAGACATGCAAGGGCCTGACAGACAGTGGTCCTGTTTAGGCTGTTGAGCAGGAGACATGAGGTTTGGAAATACTTTTGGGTGAGGTGGGAGTTAGGTGCAGTGTCGGGCTGACGTAGGCTATGCAGGTGGCTATGTATTGCCACATGTCAGGATTGCGTTTAACCAACTGAGCTCACAGTGCAACCTGGCACAGATAGGCCCAAATATTTGGAATTGGCAGGTAGAGAGTCGCCTGCAAGACTGCAGATGTGCCCTGATGGAGATCTGCTGAGAAAGAGAACATAGTCAGGGGAATATGGAGCAAAAACCACAGAAAACACTCAGCAGAAACAAAAGAAACATCTTAATGTCAAGGTCAAAGTCGAGTTCATTGTCAGAAGCACAAGTACATGCATGCACAGGTACTTATCAGATAAGTGATATTCACAAGAAAAAACATCTTAAACCTAAATTATATACCATTTTAGAAGAAATAACACAATAGGAACAAAAAGAAGTTGCACAAATTCCATTTTACTGCAAAGTGATCACAGTAGTAATAGTGTCGGTGTACTTCAGGGGTACGCAGTTGTTTCTTTTCCCAAGCTTTGGTTGTTGTTTCCCTGCCCTGATCCCTCCACAGTTTTATAATCCTGAACACCATACACTTGCTCTATGATTTAAGTCCTATCAGTAATATCCTTCTGCCGGAGGTTGTACATTGTGGTTGTTAACACCAGGGGGTGCTGTCAACAAGGGAAGGAATCCAGTACCTAACAGAGCTGCTACACACATTAACAGTTAGTCCTGACGAAGGGTCTCGGCCTGAAACGTCGACTGCACCTCTTCCTACAGATGCTGCTTGGCCTGCTGCGTTCACCAGCAACTTTGATGTGTGTTACACACATTAAAAGCTCAGTGATAGCAATCTGCTTTGGAAATTCACTGCAAGTGTGCTTAAAGCTTAAAAATGGCTCATGCTTAATACCTTAGAAGATATGACTGCCCATTTGAAGAATTTGAAATATAATCCAGGAGTAATTTAATTTTAAATTTTTAATACCATTGTGAGCAGTTAAATAGCATTAGAAACATAGAAACATAGAAATCCTACAGCACTGAACAGGCCCTTTGGCTCACGATGCTGTGCTGAACACGTTCTTACTTTAGATATTACCTAGGGTTACCTATAGCCCTCTATTTTTCTAAGCTCCATGTACCTATCCAAAAGTCTCTTAAAAGACCTATCGTATCCGCCTCCACCAGTCGCTGGCAGCCCATTCCACACACTCACCACTCTCTGCGTAAAAACTTACCTCTGACGCCTCCTCTGTACCTACTTCAAAGCAACTTAAAACTGTGCCCTCTCGTATTAGCCATTTCAGCCCTGGATAAAAGCCTCTGACTATCCACATGATCAATGCCTCTCATCATCTTATACACCTCTATCAGGTCACGTCTCATCCTCCGTCGCTCCAAGGAGAAAAGGCCAAGTTCACTCAACCTATTCTCATAAGGCATGCTCCCCAATCCAGGCAACATCCTTGTAAATCTCCTCTGCACTCTTTCTATAGTTTCCACGTCCTTCCTGTAGTGAGGTGACCAGAACTGAGCACAGTACTCCAAGAGAGGTCTGCCCAGGGTCCTATACAGCTGTAACATACCCTCTCGCCTCTTGAACTCAATCCCACGATTGATGAAGGCCAACAACAGGAATTCTGCAGATGCTGGAAATTCAAGCAACACACATCAAAGTTGCTGGTGAACGCAGCAGGCCAAGCAGCATCTATAGGAAGAGGCGCAGTCGACGTTTCAGGCCGAGACCCTTCGTCCTGACGAAGGGTCTCAGCCTGAAACGTCGACTGCGCCTCTTCCGATTGATGAAGGCCAATGTCTTCTTAACCAAGCAGTCAACCTGCACAGCAGCTTTGAGTTTCCTATGGAGTCGGACCCCAAGATCCTTCTGATCCTCCACACTGCCAAGAGTCTTACCATTAATACTATATTCTGCCATCATATTTGACCTACCAAAATGAACCACCTCACACTTATCTGGGTTGAACTCCATCTGCCACTTCTCAGCCCAGTTTTTCATCCTATTGATGTCTCGCTGGAACCTCTGACAGCCCTCCACAATGTCCACAGCAACCCCAACCTTTGTGTCATCAGCAAATTTACTAACCCATCCCTCCACTTCCTCATCCAGGTCATTTATAAAACTCACAAAGAGTAGGGGTCCCAGAACAGATCCCTGAGGCACGCCACTGGTCACCGACCTCCATGCAGAATATGACCCATCTACAACCACTCTTTGCCTTCTGTGGGCAAGCCAGTTCTGGATCCACAAAGCAATGTTCCCTTGGATCCTATGCCTCCTTACTTTCTCAATAAGCCTTGCATGGGCTACCTTATCAAATGCCTTGCTGAAATCCATATACACTATATCTATGGCCCTACCTTCATCAATGTGTTTAGTTACATCCTCAAAAAATTCAATCAGTCTCATAAGGCACGACCTGCCTTTCACAAAGCCATGCTGACTATTCCTAATCCTATCATGCCTCTCCAAATGTTCATAAATCCTGCCTCTCGGGATCTTCTCCATCAACTTACCAACCACTGAAGTAAGACTCACTGGTCTATAATTTCCTGGCCTATCCCTACTCACTTTCTTGAATAAGGGAACAATATCTGCAACCCTTCAATCCTCCAGAACCTCTCCCGTCCTCATTGATGATGCAAAGATCATTGCCAGAGGCTCAGCAATCTCCTCCCTCGCTTCCCACACTGGCCTGGGGTACATCTCATCTGGTCCCAGTGACTTATCCAACTTGATGCTTTCCAAAAGCTCCAGCACATCCTCTTCCTTAATATCTACATGCTCAAGCTTTTCAGTCTGCTGCAAGTCATCCCTACAATTGCCAAGATCATTTTCTGTAGCAATTACTGAAACAAAGTATTCATTAAGTACCTCTGCTACCTCCTCCGGTTCCATACACACTTTTCCACTGTCACACTTGATTGGTCCTATTCTAGAAACATAGAAACGTAGAAAACCTACAGCACAATACACAAAGCTGTGCCGAACATGTCCGTACCTTAGAACTACCGAGGCTTTACCTGTAGCCCTCTATTTTTCTAAGCTCCATGTAGCCATCCAGGAGTCTCTTAAAAGACCCTATCGTTTGTGCCTCCACAACTGCTGCCGGCAGCCCATTCCACGTTCTCACCACCCTCTGCGTAAAAAACTTACCCCTGACATCTCCTCTGTACCTACTTCCAAGCACCTTAAAACTATGCCCTCTTGTGCTAGCCATTTCAGCTCTGGGAAAAAGCCTCTGGCTATCCACACAATCAATGCCTCTCATTACCTTGTACACCTCGATCAGGTCACCTCTCATCCTCCATCGCTCCAAGAAGAAAAGGCCGAGTTCACTCAACCTGTTCTCATAAGGCATGCTCCCCAATCCAGGCAACATCCTTGTAATTCTCCTCTGCACTCTTTCTATGGTTTCCATGTCCTTCCTGTAGTGAGGCGACCAGAACTGAGCACAGTACTCCAAGTGGGGTCTGACCAGGGTCCTATATAGCTGCAACATTACCTCTTGGCTCTTAAACTCATGTCTTATCCTCTTGCTCTTCACATACTTGTAGAATGTCTTGGGGTTTTCCTTAATCCTGCTTGCCAAGGCCTTCTCGTGTCCCCTTCGGGCTCTCCTAATTTCATTCTTAAGCTCCTTCCTGCTAGCCTTATAATTTTCTAGATCTCTATCATTACCTAGTTTTTTGAACCTTTCATAAGCTTTTCTTTTCTTCTTGACTAGATTTACAACAGCCTTTGAACACCACGGTTCCTGTACCCTACCATCCTTTTCCTGTCTCATTGGAATGTACCAATGCAGAATGCCATGCAAATATCCCCCTGAACATTTGCCACATTTCTGCTGTACATTTCCCCGAGAACATCTGTTCCCAATTTATGCTTCCAATTTCCTGCCTAATAGCTTCAGATTTCCCATTACTCCTATTAAATGCTTTCCTAACTTGTCTGTTCCTATCCCTCTCCAATGCTATGGTAAAGGAGATTGAGTTGCGATCAGTATCTCCAAAATGCTCTCCCACTGAGAGACCTGACACCTGACCAGGTTCATTTCCCAATACCAGATCAAGTACAGCCTCTCCTCTTGTAGGATTATCTACATATTGTGTCAGGAAACCTTCCTGAACACACCTAACAAACGCCACCCCATCTAAACCCCTTGCTCTAGGGAGATGCCACTCAATATTGGGGAAATTAAAATCTCCCATCACGACAACCCTGTTATTATTGTATTATCTGAATTTTTTCTTTCAGAGAAATGCACCTTGAAGCCAAGGTTTTGTTTTATGTAAAAGCTTGATTTCAATGCCAATATATTTCAAAACCAAAAAGTGGATAATGTGTGGGCTACATTTTGTGTTATCTTAAGGGTTCTGTACCAGCCATTGTTTGAGATGAGTATCCCTTAAATGAATAGTGTCCTTGATCCATTCAGCTTAGTATCAACCAGGAATGGGATTCTGGGTATAGAAATGTACACAGGGAAAGGGATGTCCTATATCACGATCTCGCAAGGACCGGGTACCCACCGTCCCTACCGTCCCTCTTGATTAGCAGACTCAAAAAATCCAAATCCTATTTAAATGCAAGATGTTTTCTCTTATGGGAGCATATTGGTCACCGTGTTTTGGCTACTTCCAACCTCCTTTCCTTTATAATTCAACCTTCTACTCTCCCACTTGCCACACCTCTTCCTAACTACAAACATATGTCCTGTGCTCCTTATTGTGTCTTTACCTGCCTCCTTCCAACACTCCTTCCTTCCTCCATCACTCAATCCTCTCTTCCTCTCACAGCCCCCTTCCTCCCACCCACCGTCCAATGATCTTCCTCTGTCACATGCCCTGTCTTCCCACTCTTCCTCCCTCATTCCTCCAACCTTTCTTCCTTCTCACAAGGTTTCACTCTCTTGTGCACTTCTTCTTCCACTTTCTCTTCTCCAGCTGTCCTCAATCCCTCCTTCTGCCTCACCTCCATACCATGCAGTAGTGGTATTATAGGGTAATGTCATGGTGGAAACGTGCATGATTCAAAACCATCGACACTGAGTTGGGGTTCACTTTAAGAGGCTGGTCTGTTCTGATGATGTAATTACGTGTTTTTCTCCCCCTGTGCTTTTTTGTTCTGTGTTTGGAGGACGATAAAGGAGATGTTACATTGTTCCTTAAACTTAAACTGCCTCTGCCGTTTCATTTCTGAAAAGCTACAACAGTGACCCCAACACTCTAGGATGATTCCAGAGTTATTCAACACGTCAGCCAACACAGTCGCTTTAAAACTGCTGGAGTTTTGGGAGCAAAATGCTGTTGCTTGGTTTGTAGAAGCCTAATTCGCGCTGCGTGAAATCTCCACGGAGGATACCGGATATTAACACATAGTAGTGTTGCTCAGTAATACCACAGCAGCGAGAGTGGTGAGTCTGCTTGAGCACAATAAATATTACACACCGAATGCTCACCTATCACAGACTTTGGGTTATCAGAGTCTGATGATGCCCTTTCTCAGCATGGGAAATGCTAGGCCTTCAGAACTAGTGGATTACACGCTGTCTCTCCTGGGAAATCACCATCCTTGTTTACTTTTAAAGAATTCTTCATGCAGCAAATGCCTGATCAAGTTTACATAGCCCTTGCTAATGCACCCATAGGCGAGCTTGCTAAAATGGCTGATAGTCTACAAATTACATAATTCCTCCCCTTTCCAACATGACCCTACCGGTGTGCCCATTCCCCAACACACCTAAAGCCATTACCGCTGATGCTTCAGACTATGCTGTGGGGGCTGTGCTCGAACAGTTGGTTGGAGACATTTGGCAGCCACTTGCCTTCTTCAGCTCCTTACCCCCGAAAAGAAGCACAGCACATTTCACTGCGAGCTTCTTGGTCTCTGTCTGCCTGTCCGCCACTTTCATTTTCTTCTAGAAGGTCACCATTTCAGAGTTCGTTGACCACAAACCTCTCGTGCATGCGATGGCCAAGATATCAGTCCCTTGGTCTACACAGCAGCAATGCCACCGGGCCTACATATCTGAGTTTACAAATGACATACAACACACCAAGGGGAAAATAATGCCTTGGCTGATTGCCCCTCACGGCCAGCCATTGAGCCTGTACACATCAGGGTTGACTATACTGGCAGGGCAGCTGACCAAGCTACTGATCCAGAGGTCCAGGATTATTGAACAGCAGACACAGGCCTGTGACTGGCTGACACTAACTTCAGGGAAGCTGGGGCTTCTCTCTTGTGCAATGTCTCAACCAGCCATTCTTAACCCATAGTGCCCAAAACTGGAAGTGGACTGTTTTTAATTCCATTTGCGGCCTCTCTCATCTCAGTCAGAAGGCCTCACAGAAACTGGCTGCACTAAAGTTTGTTTGGCATGGCTTTAGAAAGGGTTGCATGATTGGACTGCAGCCTGTGTGGAGTGCCAGCGGGCAAAAATTAACCATCATGCTCAAGTGCCATTGGCACCTTTTTGAGGTCCCTGAGCGACGGTTTGACCATGTCAATGTGGATCTAGTTGGTCCTCTTCCCTCCAGCAATTTTTTGCACATCCTTACCATGGTGGACTGTACCACCAAGTGCCCAGAGGTCGTCCCTCTAGCCTCAACGATGGCCGCAGACATGGCCCTGGCGTTCATCAGCACCTGATTTGCTTGGTTTGGCATCCTCTGACTGCGGTCCCCAATTCATATCAGACCTCTGGGCCATGATGGTCCAGAACGTCAGCATTAGGCTACAACACATTCCCATCAAAGCAAGTCCTGTTTGTCAGTGTATGACTCATATTCCTCTAAACCTCACCTATCCATGAACCTGTCTAAAAACATCGTAAGTGTTGTTAATGTATGTCTCAACCATTTCCTCTGGCTGCTGATTCTATTTACTGACCACACTCTGGGCAAAAAATCTCCCCTGCAGGTTCATATTAAACCTTATCCCTGTCACTTTAAACTTATGTATGTCCTCTGAAAATAGGACAAAGAACATAGAACATAGAAAACAGGAACAGAATCAGAATCAGGTTTATTATCAACTGAATGTGACATGAAACAGGCCCTTTGGCCCACAATGATATGCCAAACCAATTAAATTAGTAATCAAATGGCCAACTAAACTATTTTCCTCTTCCTACACAATCCTTTAACACACACACAATGCTGGAGGAACTCAGCAGTCCAGGCAGCATCTATGGAAAAAAAGTACAGTCGACGATTCAGGCTCGGATTTCCAGCATCTGAAGACTTGCTCTTGTTTGTGTCCATATTCTTTAATTTCCCTCCTATTCATGAGATCCCCATGGTATACCACTAATCACAGACCTCCAGCTAAAATCACTACCCTTAGATCACTACCCTCTGGCGTCTATGGGCAAACCAGTTCTGAATACAAACAGCCAGTTCACCATAGATTCCAACACTCACAACACACTGGAGGAACTCAGCAGGTCGGGCAGCATCCATGGAAAAGATGGGTCGACGTTTTGGGCCAGAATGCTTCGTCGGGACCCTTCGTGAGTGTTGCTTTGACCCCAGCATCTGCAGATTATTTTGTGTTTACACATGGATTCCATGAATCTCAATCTTCTGGATGAGCCTTCTGTGAGGGTCCTTGTTAAGCACCTTACCAAAATTCATGTAGGTAACTTCCATAGCTCTAACTTCTTCAATCACCTTCATTACCTTGTCAAAAACTCCATCAAGTTAGTAACATATGACTTGTCCTGCATAAAGCCATCCTGGCTCTCCCTAATTAGGCCATCATTTTTCAAATGCTCATAAATCTAATCCCTAAGATTTCTCTCCAGTAACTTCTCTACCACTGACATGAGACTTACCAGGCTATTGTTTCCAGGATTATCCTTGGTTCTCTTGAATTTTGGAACAACATGAGCTACTTTATAGCACCGGACCTGTGGCAAGAGAGGACTCAAAGATATTGCCTAAGCAATCTTATCTCTTCCCAGTCTCATCTCTCTCAATAACTTGAGGTATATCCCATGAGGCCCCGGGGACTTATCCACCTTAATGCTTTTTAAAGAGTCCAAACAGGACCTCCTCCTCCACCTTGAAATGCCCTCGCACATTAATATGCTTGGCACGGGTCACCCTCTCCTCCACGTTCTTCTCCTTGGTAAATACTAAGGTACAGTATTCATTCAGGACCTCACCCCTATCCTCAACATCTAAGCAAATGTTCCTCCCTTTATCCTTGAGTAGTCCTACCCTTTCCCTAGTTATCTTCTTGGCCTTGATGTACATATACTTTTATCCTACTAACCAAGGACTCTTCATGGCCCCTTCTGGCTTCCCTAATTCCGCTCAAGTTCTTTTCTGGCTTCTTAATAATCCTTAAGGGCTCCTTTTGATTCCATCTTCCTAAGCTTTACAAACTTTTCCTTTTCCTTCTTGACTAAGTTCATCACCTCCCTCGACATCCACAGTTCTCTGACCTTGCCATCTTTGTCCTTCCTTCTGACTGGAACATACCTGTCCTGATGCTGTGCAGTTGGACTTTAAACACCCTCCACATGTTGGATGTGGACTCTCCCAAAAACAGCTGTTCCCTATTAACTCTGCTGTGTTCCTGCCTAACATACTTCTATTTTGCCCTGCTCCAGTTGTATACTCTCCCACAGGTCTGTTTTCATCTTTATCTATAGCTATCTTAAAACTTCAGAAGCTGTGGTCACTGTTCCCTAACTGCTCACCCACTGAAAGATCGGTCACCTGGCCAGGCTTCTTACTCAACACCATGTCCAGTACAGCCCCTCCTCTCGTTGGACCATCTGCATATTGATTTCAGAAACCCTCGTGGATGCATATTCCACATTCTACCCCATCTAAACCTCTTGTATTAAGAAGGTCCCCGTCTATATTAGGAAAGTTGAAATCTCCTATGATGAGAGCCCTATTCTTTTTACACCTTCCCTTAATCTGTCTGTCTATTTGTTTCTCTATGTCCCAGTGGACATCAGGAGGTCTGAACTACAATCCCTTCGGAGTGAATGCACCCTTCATATTTTTGAGTTCTACCCATATAAACTCAGTGGATAAGCCCTCCATTATGTCCCCTCTGGGTGCAGCTGTGGCATTGTCCCTGATTAGTAGTGGAAGTCCATCCCCCATGACCTATTTTATCTCCTTTTCTAAAGCATCAAATGCCTGGGACATTCCTGTTCCTCCCTCAACCCAGTCTCTGTAATGGCCACAACATCACGTGCTGATCCATGTTCTCGGCTCATCACTTTTATCCATAATACTTCTCGCATTAAAATACACAGTCAAGTTCGTGAAAACGACTGAGCACATTTGCCCTATCTATGCCCCTCATGATTTTAAACATCTGATTCATCTGTAGATTTTAACCTTACCTTCATGATTTATCGTGTGTTATGTGTACTACTGAGCTTTACTCCCTGGTTCAGAGAAACGGTGTCTCGATTCTATATACATTATATAGTTATTTCTGCTATAAACATGTATATAGTTAAATGACAATGAAAGACTTGACTTGACATGATACTCCGAAGCTCCAATGATAAAGGTCCCAGCCTGCTCATCCTCTCTCCATAACTCAATTCCTTGAGTCCCAGCAATATGCTCATAAATCTCCTCTACATTCTTTCCAGCTTAATAGCATCTTTCCTGCAGCAGGGCATTCTAAACTGAACACAATGGTCTCACCGACATCTTGTACAACTGCAAAATAATACTTTGTTACTCAGTGCTGGACTGATGAAGGCCAGTGAGCCAGCATCTTCCTCACCACACTTTCCACTCTTTCTACTGCAACACTGCTTTCTGGGAACAACGTATTTATATTCCTAGGTCCCCCTGTTCTACACTTCAAAGTCCCCTGCTATGGATTGTGAACATCCTATCCTGATTTGTCTTCCAAAAATACAGCACCTCTCACTCAAAAGAATTAAACTCCATTTGCCATTCCTTGGCCCACTTGCCCAGATGATCAAGTCTTGATAGGTATTTTCACTGTCAACAACACTAGCTATTTTAGTGCAAGGACTACCCAGTTTAGGGGCAGGGCTTTTTATCACCCCATCCATGGGATGGTGGTGCGGGAGACCCCCTCAATACTCTTCATCTTGCTAGGAAGGCTTGAGTGGACTCCAGACTGAGTTCAGGTAAATGCTGATATGTTTTTTGAAAATGCACACCTCTCCCTTAAAAGCTGTGACTAAGAATTGGTGATCCATTTCCAAAGCAGAATTACTTGGAGAGAGCCTGTATGTGGTGTTGTTCCCCAGCTACCCTTGTTCTCCGAGGTGATATATAACACTTTACAGATTCATACACGACAAACATCGACCAGTTTGATTTGCAGTGCCGTCATCTTGCCTAGGAATGGATGCACTGTGAACATCTGGAGGATTGACCCAGCTCAATAAAGTCTCTGGAGTGTGGAGTCAAGAGGTTCACTTGCTCCCTCTTCTAAAAGGACAGTTACAAATAGATGATAAATGGTGGCCTTAAATGCAATAAAAATCCATGGTTCCTTGCTCCCACTTACACACCTGGGTTCAGGCTTACATGTTCATTCACAAAGTAGCAGGATTCGAGTTTCCTCATGTCCTTTCAAGCACCAGGATCCCAATTCCTCATTCCCTCTGTCACACAAAGGTCAAAGTTCACTGATTCCCTCTCACACTGTGGGTTTCCAGTTCCTTCATTCCCTCTCACGCAGCAGGATCCCAGTTCGCTCATTCCCTCTCACACAGCAGGATCCCAGTTCCCTCATTCCCTCTCACACTGTGGGATCCCAGTTCGCTCATTCCCTCTCACACAGCAGGATCCCAGTTCCCTCATTCCCTCTCACACCGTGGGATCCCAGTTCCCTCATTCCCTCTCACACAGCAGGATCCCAGTTCCCTCACTCCCTCTCACACCGTGGCGTCCCAGTTCTCTCACTCCCTCTCACACTGTGGGATCCCAGTTCCCTCACTCCCTCTCACACTGCGGGATCCCAGTTCCCTCACTCCCTCTCACACCGTGGCGTCCCAGTTCCCTCACTCCCTCTCACACTGTGGGATCCCAGTTCCCTCATTCCCTCTCACACTGTGGGATCCCAGTTCCCTCACTCCCTCTCACACTGTGGGATCCCAGTTCCCTCACTCCCTCTCACACTGTGGGATCCCAGTTCCCTCACTCCCTCTCACACAGTGGGATCCCAGTTCCCTCACTCCCTCTCACACTGTGGTATCCCAGTTCCCTCACTCCCTCTCACACCGTGGTGTCCCAGTTCCCTCACTCCCTCTCACACAGTGGGATCCCAGTTCCCTCACTCCCTCTCACACTGTGGGATCCCAGTTCCCTCACTCCCTCTCACACAGTGGGATCCCAGTTCCCTCACTCCCTCTCACACTGTGGGATCCCAGTTCCCTCACTCCCTCTCACACTGTGGAATCCCAGTTCCCTCACTCCCTCTCACACAGTGGGATCCCAGTTCCCTCACTCCCTCTCACACCGTGGGATCCCAGTTCCCTCACTCCCTCTCACACAGTGGGATTCCAGTTCCCTCACTCCCTCTCACACTGTGGGATCCTAGTTCGCTCATTCCCTCTCACACAGCGGGATCCCAGTTCCCTCACTCCCTCTCACACTGTGGGATCCCAGTTCCCTCATTCCCTCTCACACTGTGGGATCCCATTTCCCTCACTCCCTCTCACACTGTGGGATCCCAGTTCCCTCACTCCCTCTCACACTGTGGGATCCCAGTTCCCTCACTCCCTCTCACACAGCGGGATCCCAGTTCCGTCACTCCCTCTCACACAGCGGGATCCCAGTTCCCTCACTCCCTCTCACACCGTGGCGTCCCAGTTCCCTCACTCCCTCTCACACAGTGGGATTCCAGTTCCCTCACTCCCTCGCACACTGTGGGATCCTAGTTCGCTCATTCCCTCTCACACAGCGGGATCCCAGTTCCCTCACTCCCTCTCACACTGTGGAATCCCAGTTCCCTCATTCCATCTCACACTGTGGGATCCCATTTCCCTCATTCCCTCTCACACTGTGGGATCCCAGTTCCCTCACTCCCTCTCACACTGTGGGATCCCAGTTCCCTCATTCCCTCTCACACTCTGGGATCCCAGTTCCCTCATTCCCTCTCACACAGCGGGATCCCAGTTCCCTCACTCCTTCTCACACTGTGGGATCCCAGTTCCCTCATTCCATCTCTCACTGTGGGATCCCATTTCCCTCATTCCCTCTCACACAGTGGGATCCCAGTTCCCTCACTCCCTCTCACACTGTGGAATCCCAGTTCCCTCACTCCCTCTCACACAGCGGGATCCCAGTTCCCTCACACCCTCTCACACCGTGGCGTCCCAGTTCCCTCACTCCCTCTCACACAGTGGGATTCCAGTTCCCTCACTACCTCTCACACTGTGGGATCCTAGTTCGCTCATTCCCTCTCACACAGCGGGATCCCAGTTCCCTCACTCCCTCTCACACTGTGGGATCCCAGTTCCCTCATTCCCTCTCACACTGTGGGATCCCATTTCCCTCACTCCCTCTCACACTGTGGGATCCCAGTTCCCTCACTCCCTCTCACACTGTGGGATCCCAGTTCCCTCACTCCCTCTCACACCGTGGCGTCCCAGTTCCCTCACTCCCTCTCACACAGTGGGATTCCAGTTCCCTCACTCCCTCTCACACTGTGGGATCCTAGTTCGCTCATTCCCTCTCACACAGCGGGATCCCAGTTCCCTCACTCCCTCTCACACTGTGGGATCCCAGTTCCCTCATTCCATCTCTCACTGTGGGATCCCATTTCCCTCATTCCCTCTCACACAGTGGGATCCCAGTTCCCTCACTCCCTCTCACACTGTGGAATCCCAGTTCCCTCACTCCCTCTCACACAGCGGGATCCCAGTTCCCTCACACCCTCTCACACCGTGGCGTCCCAGTTCCCTCACTCCCTCTCACACAGTGGGATTCCAGTTCCCTCACTCCCTCTCACACTGTGGGATCCTAGTTCGCTCATTCCCTCTCACACAGCGGGATCCCAGTTCCCTCACTCCCTCTCACACTGTGGGATCCCAGTTCCCTCATTCCCTCTCACACTGTGGGATCCCATTTCCCTCACTCTCTCTCACACTGTGGGATCCCAGTTCCCTCACTCCCTCTCACACTGTGGGATCCCAGTTCCCTCACTCCCTCTCACACAGCGGGATCCCAGTTCCCTCACTCCCTCTCACACCGTGGCGTCCCAGTTCCCTCACTCCCTCTCACACAGTGGGACTCCAGTTCCCTCACTCCCTCTCACACTGTGGGATCCTAGTTCGCTCATTCCCTCTCACACAGCGGGATCCCAGTTCCCTCACTCCCTCTCACACTGTGGGATCCCAGTTCCCTCATTCCATCTCTCACTGTGGGATCCCATTTCCCTCATTCCCGCTCACACTGTGGGATCCCAGTTCCCTCACTCCCTCTCACACTGCGGAATCCCAGTTCCCTCACTCCCTCTCACACTGTGGAATCCCAGTTCCCTCACTCCCTCTCACACAGCGGAATCCCAGTTCCCTCACTCCCTCTCACACCGTGGCGTCCCAGTTCCCTCACTCCCTCTCACACAGTGGGATTCCAGTTCCCTCACTCCCTCTCACACTGTGGGATCCCAGTTCCCTCAGTCCCTCTCACACTGTGGGATCCCATTTCCCTCACTCACTCTCACACTGTGGGATCCCAGTTCCCTCACTCCCTCTCATACTGTGGGATCCCAGTTCCCTCACTCCCTCTCACACAGCGGGATCCCAGTTCCCTCACTCCCTCTCACACCGTGGCGTCCCAGTTCCCTCACTCCCTCTCACACAGTGGGATTCCAGTTCCCTCACTCCCTCTCACACTGTGGGATCCTAGTTCGCTCATTCCCTCTCACACAGCGGGATCCCAGTTCCCTCACTCCCTCTCACACTGTGGGATCCCAGTTCCCTCACTCCCTCTCACACTGTGGGATCCCAGTTCGCTCATTCCCTCTCACACAGCAGGATCCCAGTTCCCTCATTCCCTCTCACACCGCGGGATCCCAGTTCCCTCATTCCCTCTCACACAGCAGGATCCCAGTTCCCTCACTCCCTCTCACACCGTGGCGTCCCAGTTCTCTCACTCCCTCTTACACTGTGGGATCCCAGTTCCCTCACTCCCTCTCACACTGTGGGATCCCAGTTCCCTCACTCCCTCTCACACTGTGGGATCCCAGTTCCCTCACTCCCTCTCACACTGTGGGATCCCAGTTCCCTCACTCCCTCTCACACTGTGGGATCCCAGTTCCCTCATTCCCTCTCACACTGTGGGATCCCAGTTCGCTCATTCCCTCTCACACAGCAGGATCCCAGTTCCCTCATTCCCTCTCACACCGTGGGATCCCAGTTCCCTCATTCCCTCTAACACAGCAGGATCCCAGTTCCCTCCCTCCCTCTCACACCGTGGCGTCCCAGTTCTCTCACTCCCTCTCACACTGTGGGATCCCAGTTCCCTCACTCCCTCTCACACTGTGGGATCCCAGTTCCCTCACTCCCTCTCACACAGCGGGATCCCAGTTCCGTCACTCCCTCTCACACAGCGGGATCCCAGTTCCCTCACTCCCTCTCACACCGTGGCGTCCCAGTTCCCTCACTCCCTCTCACACAGTGGGATTCCAGTTCCCTCACTCCCTCGCACACTGTGGGATCCTAGTTCGCTCATTCCCTCTCACACAGCGGGATCCCAGTTCCCTCACTCCCTCTCACACTGTGGAATCCCAGTTCCCTCATTCCATCTCACACTGTGGGATCCCATTTCCCTCATTCCCTCTCACACTGTGGGATCCCAGTTCCCTCACTCCCTCTCACACTGTGGGATCCCAGTTCCCTCATTCCCTCTCACACTGTGGGATCCCAGTTCCCTCATTCCCTCTCACACAGCGGGATCCCAGTTCCCTCACTCCCTCTCACACTGTGGGATCCCAGTTCCCTCACTCCCTCTCACACTGCGGAATCCCAGTTCCCTCACTCCCTCTCACACTGTGGAATCCCAGTTCCCTCACTCCCTCTCACACAGCGGAATCCCAGTTCCCTCACTCCCTCTCACACCGTGGCGTCCCAGTTTCCTCACTCCCTCTCACACAGTGGGATTCCAGTTCCCTCACTCCCTCTCACACTGTGGGATCCCAGTTCCCTCATTCCCTCTCACACTGTGGGATCCCATTTCCCTCACTCCCTCTCACACTGTGGGATCCCAGTTCCCTCACTCCCTCTCACACAGCGGGATCCCAGTTCCCTCACTCCCTCTCACACCGTGGCGTCCCAGTTCCCTCACTCCCTCTCACACAGTGGGATTCCAGTTCCCTCACTCCCTCTCACACTGTGGGATCCTAGTTCGCTCATTCCCTCTCACACAGCGGGATCCCAGTTCCCTCACTCCCTCTCACACTGTGGGATCCCAGTTCCCTCACTCCCTCTCACACTGTGGGATCCCAGTTCCCTCATTCCCTCTCACACAGTGGGATCCCAGTTCCCTCATTCCCTCTCACACTGTGGGATCCCAGTTCCCTCACTCCCTCTCACACTGTGGGATCCCAGTTCCCTCATTCCCTCTCACACAGCGGGATCCCAGTTCCCTCACTCCCTCTCACACTGTGGGATCCCAGTTCCCTCATTCCATCTCTCACTGTGGGATCCCATTTCCCTCATTCCCTCTCACACAGTGGGATCCCAGTTCCCTCACTCCCTCTCACACTGTGGAATCCCAGTTCCCTCACTCCCTCTCACACAGCGGGATCCCAGTTCCCTCACACCCTCTCACACCGTGGCGTCCCAGTTCCCTCACTCCCTCTCACACAGTGGGATTCCAGTTCCCTCACTCCCTCTCACACTGTGGGATCCTAGTTCGCTCATTCCCTCTCACACAGCGGGATCCCAGTTCCCTCACTCCCTCTCACACTGTGGGATCCCAGTTCCCTCATTCCCTCTCACACTGTGGGATCCCATTTCCCTCACTCCCTCTCACACTGTGGGATCCCAGTTCCCTCACTCCCTCTCACACTGTGGGATCCCAGTTCCCTCACTCCCTCTCACACCGTGGCGTCCCAGTTCCCTCACTCCCTCTCACACAGTGGGATTCCAGTTCCCTCACTCCCTCTCACACTGTGGGATCCTAGTTCGCTCATTCCCTCTCACACAGCGGGATCCCAGTTCCCTCACTCCCTCTCACACTGTGGGATCCCAGTTCCCTCATTCCATCTCTCACTGTGGGATCCCATTTCCCTCATTCCCTCTCACACAGTGGGATCCCAGTTCCCTCACTCCCTCTCACACTGTGGAATCCCAGTTCCCTCACTCCCTCTCACACAGCGGGATCCCAGTTCCCTCACACCCTCTCACACCGTGGCGTCCCAGTTCCCTCACTCCCTCTCACACAGTGGGATTCCAGTTCCCTCACTCCCTCTCACACTGTGGGATCCTAGTTCGCTCATTCCCTCTCACACAGCGGGATCCCAGTTCCCTCACTCCCTCTCACACTGTGGGATCCCAGTTCCCTCATTCCCTCTCACACTGTGGGATCCCATTTCCCTCACTCCCTCTCACACTGTGGGATCCCAGTTCCCTCACTCCCTCTCACACTGTGGGATCCCAGTTCCCTCACTCCCTCTCACACAGCGGGATCCCAGTTCCCTCACTCCCTCTCACACCGTGGCGTCCCAGTTCCCTCACTCCCTCTCACACAGTGGGACTCCAGTTCCCTCACTCCCTCTCACACTGTGGGATCCTAGTTCGCTCATTCCCTCTCACACAGCGGGATCCCAGTTCCCTCACTCCCTCTCACACTGTGGGATCCCAGTTCCCTCATTCCATCTCTCACTGTGGGATCCCATTTCCCTCATTCCCGCTCACACTGTGGGATCCCAGTTCCCTCACTCCCTCTCACACTGCGGAATCCCAGTTCCCTCACTCCCTCTGACACTGTGGAATCCCAGTTCCCTCACTCCCTCTCACACAGCGGAATCCCAGTTCCCTCACTCCCTCTCACACCGTGGCGTCCCAGTTCCCTCACTCCCTCTCACACAGTGGGATTCCAGTTCCCTCACTCCCTCTCACACTGTGGGATCCCAGTTCCCTCATTCCCTCTCACACTGTGGGATCCCATTTCCCTCACTCACTCTCACACTGTGGGATCCCAGTTCCCTCACTCCCTCTCACACTGTGGGATCCCAGTTCCCTCACTCCCTCTCACACAGCGGGATCCCAGTTCCCTCACTCCCTCTCACACCGTGGCGTCCCAGTTCCCTCACTCCCTCTCACACAGTGGGATTCCAGTTCCCTCAGTCCCTCTCACACTGTGGGATCCTAGTTCGCTCATTCCCTCTCACACAGCGGGATCCCAGTTCCCTCACTCCCTCTCACACTGTGGGATCCCAGTTCCCTCACTCCCTCTCACACTGTGGGATCCCAGTTCGCTCATTCCCTCTCACACAGCAGGATCCCAGTTCCCTCATTCCCTCTCACACCGCGGGATCCCAGTTCCCTCATTCCCTCTCACACAGCAGGATCCCAGTTCCCTCACTCCCTCTCACACCGTGGCGTCCCAGTTCTCTCACTCCCTCTCACACTGTGGGATCCCAGTTCCCTCACTCCCTCTCACACTGTGGGATCCCAGTTCCCTCACTCCCTCTCACACTGTGGGATCCCAGTTCCCTCACTCCCTCTCACACTGTGGGATCCCAGTTCCCTCACTCCCTCTCACACTGTGGGATCCCAGTTCCCTCATTCCCTCTCACACAGCAGGATCCCAGTTCCCTCATTCCCTCTCACACCGTGGGATCCCAGTTCCCTCATTCCCTCTAACACAGCAGGATCCCAGTTCCCTCCCTCCCTCTCACACCGTGGCGTCCCAGTTCTCTCACTCCCTCTCACACTGTGGGATCCCAGTTCCCTCACTCCCTCTCACACTGTGGGATCCCAGTTCCCTCACTCCCTCTCACACAGCGGGATCCCAGTTCCGTCACTCCCTCTCACACAGCGGGATCCCAGTTCCCTCACTCCCTCTCACACCGTGGCGTCCCAGTTCCCTCACTCCCTCTCACACAGTGGGATTCCAGTTCCCTCACTCCCTCGCACACTGTGGGATCCTAGTTCGCTCATTCCCTCTCACACAGCGGGATCCCAGTTCCCTCACTCCCTCTCACACTGTGGAATCCCAGTTCCCTCATTCCATCTCACACTGTGGGATCCCATTTCCCTCATTCCCTCTCACACTGTGGGATCCCAGTTCCCTCACTCCCTCTCACACTGTGGGATCCCAGTTCCCTCATTCCCTCTCACACTCTGGGATCCCAGTTCCCTCATTCCCTCTCACACAGCGGGATCCCAGTTCCCTCACTCCCTCGCACACTGTGGGATCCCAGTTCCCTCACTCCCTCTCACACTGCGGAATCCCAGTTCCCTCACTCCCTCTCACACTGTGGAATCCCAGTTCCCTCACTCCCTCTCACACAGCGGAATCCCAGTTCCCTCACTCCCTCTCACACCGTGGCGTCCCAGTTTCCTCACTCCCTCTCACACAGTGGGATTCCAGTTCCCTCACTCCCTCTCACACTGTGGGATCCCAGTTCCCTCATTCCCTCTCACACTGTGGGATCCCATTTCCCTCACTCCCTCTCACACTGTGGGATCCCAGTTCCCTCATTCCATCTCTCACTGTGGGATCCCATTTCCCTCATTCCCTCTCACACAGTGGGATCCCAGTTCCCTCACTCCCTCTCACACAGCGGGATCCCAGTTCCCTCACACCCTCTCACACCGTGGCGTCCCAGTTCCCTCACTCCCTCTCACACAGTGGGATTCCAGTTCCCTCACTCCCTCTCACACTGTGGGATCCTAGTTCGCTCATTCCCTCTCACACAGCGGGATCCCAGTTCCCTCACTCCCTCTCACACTGTGGGATCCCAGTTCCCTCATTCCCTCTCACACTGTGGGATCCCATTTCCCTCACTCCCTCTCACACTGTGGGATCCCAGTTCCCTCACTCCCTCTCACACTGTGGGATCCCAGTTCCCTCACTCCCTCTCACACAGCGGGATCCCAGTTCCCTCACTCCCTCTCACACAGTGGCGTCCCAGTTCCCTCACTCCCTCTCACACTGTGGGATCCTAGTTCGCTCATTCCCTCTCACACAGCGGGATCCCAGTTCCCTCACTCCCTCTCACACTGTGGGATCCCAGTTCCCTCATTCCATCTCTCACTGTGGGATCCCATTTCCCTCATTCCCTCTCACACAGTGGGATCCCAGTTCCCTCACTCCCTCTCACACTGTGGAATCCCAGTTCCCTCACTCCCTCTCACACAGCGGGATCCCAGTTCCCTCACACCCTCTCACACCGTGGCGTCCCAGTTCCCTCACTCCCTCTCACACAGTGGGATTCCAGTTCCCTCACTCCCTCACACACTGTGGGATCCTAGTTCGCTCATTCCCTCTCACACAGCGGGATCCCAGTTCCCTCACTCCCTCTCACACTGTGGGATCCCAGTTCCCTCATTCCCTCTCACACTGTGGGATCCCATTTCCCTCACTCCCTCTCACACTGTGGGATCCCAGTTCCCTCACTCCCTCTCACACTGTGGGATCCCAGTTCCCTCACTCCCTCTCACACAGCGGGATCCCAGTTCCCTCACTCCCTCTCACACCGTGGCGTCCCAGTTCCCTCACTCCCTCTCACACAGTGGGATTCCAGTTCCCTCACTCCCTCTCACACTGTGGGATCCTAGTTCGCTCATTCCCTCTCACACAGCGGGATCCCAGTTCCCTCACTCCCTCTCACACTGTGGGATCCCAGTTCCCTCATTCCAACTCTCACTGTGGGATCCCATTTCCCTCATTCCCTCTCACACTGTGGGATCCCAGTTCCCTCACTCCCTCTCACACTGCGGAATCCCAGTTCCCTCACTCCCTCTCACACTGTGGAATCCCAGTTCCCTCACTCCCTCTCACACAGCGGAATCCCAGTTCCCTCACTCCCTCTCACACCGTGGCGTCCCAGTTTCCTCACTCCCTCTCACACAGTGGGATTCCAGTTCCCTCACTCCCTCTCACACTGTGGGATCCCAGTTCCCTCATTCCCTCTCACACTGTGGGATCCCAGTTCCCTCACTCCCTCTCACACTGTGGGATCCCAGTTCCCTCATTCCCTCTCACACAGCGGGATCCCAGTTCCCTCACTCCCTCTCACACTGTGGGATCCCAGTTCCCTCACTCCCTCTCACACTGTGGGATCCCAGTTCGCTCATTCCCTGTCACACAGCAGGATCCCAGTTCCCTCATTCCCTCTCACACCGCGGGATCCCAGTTCCCTCATTCCCTCTCACACAGCAGGATCCCAGTTCCCTCACTCCCTCTCACACCGTGGCGTCCCAGTTCCCTCACTCCCTCTCACACAGTGGGATTCCAGTTCCCTCACTCCCTCTCACACTGTGGGATCCCAGTTCGCTCATTCCCTCTCACACAGCGGGATCCCAGTTCCCTCACTCCCTCTCACACTGTGGGATCCCAGTTCCCTCATTCCCTCTCACACTGTGGGATCCCAGTTCGCTCATTCCCTCTCACACAGCAGGATCCCAGTTCCCTCATTCCCTCTCACACCGTGGGATCCCAGTTCCCTCATTCCCTCTAACACAGCAGGATCCCAGTTCCCTCCCTCCCTCTCAGACCGTGGCGTCCCAGTTCTCTCACTCCCTCTCACACTGTGGGATCCCAGTTCCCTCACTCCCTCTCACACTGTGGGATCCCAGTTCCCTCACTCCCTCTCACACCGTGGCGTCCCAGTTCCCTCACTCCCTCTCACACTGTGGGATCCCAGTTCCCTCACTCCCTCTCACACAGTGGGATCCCAGTTCCCTCACTCCCTCTCACACTGTGGGATCCCAGTTCCCTCATTCCATCTCTCACTGTGGGATCCCATTTCCCTCATTCCCTCTCACACAGTGGGATCCCAGTTCCCTCACTCCCTCTCACACTGTGGAATCCCAGTTCCCTCACTCCCTCTCACACAGCGGGATCCCAGTTCCCTCACTCCCTCTCACACCGTGGCGTCCCAGTTCCCTCACTCCCTCTCACACAGTGGGATTCCAGTTCCCTCACTCCCTCTCACACTGTGGGATCCTAGTTCGCTCATTCCCTCTCACACAGCGGGATCCCAGTTCCCTCACTCCCTCTCACACTGTGGGATCCCAGTTCCCTCATTCCCTCTCACACTGTGGGATCCCATTTCCCTCACTCCCTCTCACACTGTGGGATCCCAGTTCCCTCACTCCCTCTCACACTGTGGGATCCCAGTTCCCTCACTCCCTCTCACACAGCGGGATCCCAGTTCCCTCACTCCCTCTCACACCGTGGCGTCCCAGTTCCCTCACTCCCTCTCACACAGTGGGATCCCAGTTCCCTCACTCCCTCTCACACTGTGGGATCCTAGTTCGCTCATTCCCTCTCACACAGCGGGATCCCAGTTCCCTCACTCCCTCTCACACTGTGGGATCCCAGTTCCCTCATTCCAACTCTCACTGTGGGATCCCATTTCCCTCATTCCCTCTCACACTGTGGGATCCCAGTTCCCTCACTCCCTCTCACACTGTGGGATCCCAGTTCCCTCATTCCCTCTCACACAGCGGGATCCCAGTTCCCTCACTCCCTCTCACACAGCGGAATCCCAGTTCCCTCACTCCCTCTCACACCGTGGCGTCCCAGTTTCCTCACTCCCTCTCACACAGTGGGATTCCAGTTCCCTCACTCCCTCTCACACTGTGGGATCCCAGTTCCCTCATTCCCTCTGACACTGTGGGATCCCATTTCCCTCACTCCCTCTCACACTGTGGGATCCCAGTTCCCTCACTCCCTCTCACACTGTGGGATCCCAGTTCCCTCACTCCCTCTCACACAGCGGGATCCCAGTTCCCTCACTCCCTCTCACACCGTGGCGTCCCTGTTCCCTCACTCCCTCTCACACAGTGGGATCCCAGTTCCCTCACTCCCTCTCACACTGTGGGATCCTAGTTCGCTCATTCCCTCTCACACAGCGGGATCCCAGTTCCCTCACTCCCTCTCACACTGTGGGATCCCAGTTCCCTCACTCCCTCTCACACTGTGGGATCCCAGTTCGCTCATTCCCTGTCACACAGCAGGATCCCAGTTCCCTCATTCCCTCTCACACCGCGGGATCCCAGTTCCCTCATTCCCTCTCACACAGCAGGATCCCAGTTCCCTCACTCCCTCTCACACCGTGGCGTCCCAGTTTCCTCACTCCCTCTCACACTGTGGGATCCCAGTTCCCTCACTCCCTCTCACACTGTGGGATCCCAGTTCCCTCATTCCATCTCTCACTGTGGGATCCCATTTCCCTCATTCCCTCTCACACAGTGGGATCCCAGTTCCCTCACTCCCTCTCACTCTGTGGAATCCCAGTTCCCTCACTCCCTCTCACACAGCGGGATCCCAGTTCCCTCACACCCTCTCACACCGTGGCGTCCCAGTTCCCTCACTCCCTCTCACACAGTGGGATTCCAGTTCCCTCACTCCCTCTCACACTGTGGGATCCTAGTTCGCTCATTCCCTCTCACACAGCGGGATCCCAGTTCCCTCACTCCCTCTCACACTGTGGGATCCCAGTTCCCTCACTCCCTCTCACACTGTGGGATCCCAGTTCCCTCACTCCCTCTCACACTGTGGGATCCCAGTTCCCTCACTCCCTCTCACACTGTGGGATCCCAGTTCCCTCATTCCCTCTCACACAGCGGGATCCCAGTTCCCTCACTCCCTCTCACACTGTGGGATCCCAGTTCCCTCATTCCAACTCTCACTGTGGGATCCCATTTCCCTCATTCCCTCTCACACTGTGGGATCCCAGTTCCCTCACTCCCTCTCACACTGTGGGATCCCAGTTCCCTCACTCCCTCTCACACTGTGGAATCCCAGTTCCCTCACTCCCTCTCACACAGCGGAATCCCAGTTCCCTCACTCCCTCTCACACCGTGGCGTCCCAGTTTCCTCACTCCCTCTCACACAGTGGGATCCCAGTTCCCTCACTCCCTCTCACACTGTGGGATCCCAGTTCCCTCACTCCCTCTCACACAGCGGGATCCCAGTTCCCTCACTCCCTCTCACACCGTGGCGTCCCAGTTCCCTCACTCCCTCTCACACAGTGGGATTCCAGTTCCCTCACTCCCTCTCACACTGTGGGATCCTAGTTCGCTCATTCCCTCTCACACAGCGGGATCCCAGTTCCCTCACTCCCTCTCACACTGTGGGATCCCAGTTCCCTCACTCCCTCTCACACTGTGGGATCCCAGTTCGCTCATTCCCTGTCACACAGCAGGATCCCAGTTCCCTCATTCCCTCTCACACCGCGGGATCCCAGTTCCCTCATTCCCTCTCACACAGCAGGATCCCAGTTCCCTCACTCCCTCTCACACCGTGGCGTCCCAGTTCTCTCACTCCCTCTCACACTGTGGGATCCCAGTTCCCTCACTCCCTCTCACACTGTGGGATCCCAGTTCCCTCACTCCCTCTCACACTGTGGGATCCCAGTTCCCTCACTCCCTCTCACACTGTGGGATCCCAGTTCCCTCATTCCCTCTCACACTGTGGGATCCCAGTTCGCTCATTCCCTCTCACACAGCAGGATCCCAGTTCCCTCATTCCCTCTCACACCGCGGGATCCCAGTTCCCTCATTCCCTCTCACACAGCAGGATCCCAGTTCCCTCACTCCCTCTCACACAGCGGGATCCCAGTTCCCTCACTCCCTCTCACACCGTGGCGTCCCAGTTCCCTCACTCCCTCTCACACAGTGGGATTCCAGTTCCCTCACTCCCTCTCACACTGTGGGATCCTAGTTCGCTCATTCCCTCTCACACAGCGGGATCCCAGTTCCCTCACTCCCTCTCACACTGTGGGATCCCAGTTCCCTCATTCCAACTGTCACTGTGGGATCCCATTTCCCTCATTCCCTCTCACACTGTGGGATCCCAGTTCCCTCACTCCCTCTCACACTGTGGGATCCCAGTTCCCTCACTCCCTCTCACACTGTGGGATCCCAGTTCCCTCACTCCCTCTCACACAGCGGAATCCCAGTTCCCTCACTCCCTCTCACACCGTGGCGTCCCAGTTTCCTCACTCCCTCTCACACAGTGGGATTCCAGTTCCCTCACTCCCTCTCACACTGTGGGATCCCAGTTCCCTCATTCCCTCTGACACTGTGGGATCCCATTTCCCTCACTCCCTCTCACACTGTGGGATCCCAGTTCCCTCACTCCCTCTCACACTGTGGGATCCCAGTTCCCTCACTCCCTCTCACACAGCGGGATCCCAGTTCCCTCACTCCCTCTCACACCGTGGCGTCCCAGTTCCCTCACTCCCTCTCACACAGTGGGATCCCAGTTCCCTCACTCCCTCTCACACTGTGGGATCCCAGTTCGCTCATTCCCTCTCACACAGCGGGATCCCAGTTCCCTCACTCCCTCTCACACTGTGGGATCCCAGTTCCCTCACTCCCTCTCACACTGTGGGATCCCAGTTCGCTCATTCCCTGTCACACAGCAGGATCCCAGTTCCCTCATTCCCTCTCACACCGCGGGATCCCAGTTCCCTCATTCCCTCTCACACAGCAGGATCCCAGTTCCCTCACTCCCTCTCACACCGTGGGATCCCAGTTCCCTCACTCCCTCTCACACTGTGGGATCCCAGTTCCCTCACTCCCTCTCACACTGTGGGATCCCAGTTCCCTCACTCCCTCTCACACTGTGGGATCCCAGTTCCCTCACTCCCTCTCACACTGTGGGATCCCAGTTCCCTCATTCCCTCTCACACTGTGGGATCCCAGTTCGCTCATTCCCTCTCACACAGCAGGATCCCAGTTCCCTCATTCCCTCTCACACCGTGGGATCCCAGTTCCCTCATTCCCTCTAACACAGCAGGATCCCAGTTCCCTCCCTCCCTCTCAGACCGTGGCGTCCCAGTTCTCTCACTCCCTCTCACACTGTGGGATCCCAGTTCCCTCACTCCCTCTCACACTGTGGGATCCCAGTTCCCTCACTCCCTCTCACACCGTGGCGTCCCAGTTCCCTCACTCCCTCTCACACTGTGGTATCCCAGTTCCCTCACTCCCTCTCACACCGTGGTGTCCCAGTTCCCTCACTCCCTCTCACACAGTGGGATCCCAGTTCCCTCACTCCCTCTCACACTGTGGTGTCCCAGTTCCCTCACTCCCTCTCACACATTGGGATCCCAGTTCCCTCACTCCCTCTCACACTGTGGGATCCCAGTTCCCTCATTCCCTCTCACACTGTGGGATCCCAGTTCCCTCATTCCATCTCACACTGTGGGATCCCATTTCCCTCATTCCCTCTCACACTGTGGGATCCCAGTTCCCTCACTCCCTCTCACACTGTGGGATCCCAGTTCCCTCATTCCCTCTCACACAGCGGGATCCCAGTTCCCTCACTCCCTCTCACACTGTGGGATCCCAGTTCCCTCATTCCATCTCTCACTGTGGGATCCCATTTCCCTCATTCCCTCTCACACTGTGGGATCCCAGTTCCCTCACTCCCTCTCACACTGTGGAATCCCAGTTCCCTCACTCCCTCTCACACAGCGGGATCCCAGTTCCCTCACTCCCTCTCACACCGTGGCATCCCAGTTCCCTCACTCCCTCTCACACAGTCGGATTCCAGTTCCCTCACTCCCTCTCACACTGTGGGATCCTAGTTCGCTCATTCCCTCTCACACAGCGGGATCCCAGTTCCGTCACTCCCTCTCACACTGTGGGATCCCAGTTCCCTCATTCCCTCTCACACTGTGGGATCCCATTTCCCTCACTCCCTCTCACACTGTGGGATCCCAGTTCCCTCACTCCCTCTCACACTGTGGGATCCCAGTTCCCTCACTCCCTCTCACACAGCGGGATCCCAGTTCCGTCACCCCCTCTCACACAGCGGGATCCCAGTTCCCTCACTCCCTCTCACACCGTGGCGTCCCAGTTCCCTCACTCCCTCTCACACAGTGGGATTCCAGTTCCCTCACTCCCTCGCACACTGTGGGATCCTAGTTCGCTCATTCCCTCTCACACAGCGGGATCCCAGTTCCCTCACTCCCTCTCACACTGTGGAATCCCAGTTCCCTCATTCCATCTCACACTGTGGGATCCCATTTCCCTCATTCCCTCTCACACTGTGGGATCCCAGTTCCCTCACTCCCTCTCACACTGTGGGATCCCAGTTCCCTCATTCCCTCTCACACTGTGGGATCCCAGTTCCCTCATTCCCTCTCACACAGCGGGATCCCAGTTCCCTCACTCCCTCTCACACTGTGGGATCCCAGTTCCCTCATTCCATCTCTCACTGTGGGATCCCATTTCCCTCATTCCCTCTCACACAGTGGGATCCCAGTTCCCTCACTCCCTCTCACACTGTGGAATCCCAGTTCCCTCACTCCCTCTCACACAGCGGGATCCCAGTTCCCTCACACCCTCTCACACCGTGGCGTCCCAGTTCCCTCACTCCCTCTCACACAGTGGGATTCCAGTTCCCTCACTCCCTCTCACACTGTGGGATCCAAGTTCGCTCATTCCCTCTCACACAGCGGGATCCCAGTTCCCTCACTCCCTCTCACACTGTGGGATCCCAGTTCCCTCATTCCCTCTCACACTGTGGGATCCCATTTCCCTCACTCCCTCTCACACTGTGGGATCCCAGTTCCCTCACTCCCTCTCACACTGTGGGATCCCAGTTCCCTCACTCCCTCTCACACTGTGGGATCCCAGTTCCCTCATTCCCTCTCACACAGCGGGATCCCAGTTCCCTCACTCCCTCTCACACTGTGGGATCCCAGTTCCCTCATTCCATCTCTCACTGTGGGATCCCATTTCCCTCATTCCCTCTCACACAGTGGGATCCCAGTTCCCTCACTCCCTCTCACACTGTGGAATCCCAGTTCCCTCACTCCCTCTCACACAGCGGGATCCCAGTTCCCTCACACCCTCTCACACCGTGGCGTCCCAGTTCCCTCACTCCCTCTCACACAGTGGGATTCCAGTTCCCTCACTCCCTCTCACACTGTGGGATCCTAGTTCGCTCATTCCCTCTCACACAGCGGGATCCCAGTTCCCTCACTCCCTCTCACACTGTGGGATCCCAGTTCCCTCATTCCCTCTCACACTGTGGGATCCCATTTCCCTCACTCCCTCTCACACTGTGGGATCCCAGTTCCCTCACTCCCTCTCACACTGTGGGATCCCAGTTCCCTCACTCCCTCTCACACCGTGGCGTCCCAGTTCCCTCACTCCCTCTCACACAGTGGGATTCCAGTTCCCTCACTCCCTCTCACACTGTGGGATCCTAGTTCGCTCATTCCCTCTCACACAGCGGGATCCCAGTTCCCTCACTCCCTCTCACACTGTGGGATCCCAGTTCCCTCATTCCATCTCTCACTGTGGGATCCCATTTCCCTCATTCCCTCTCACACAGTGGGATCCCAGTTCCCTCACTCCCTCTCACACTGTGGAATCCCAGTTCCCTCACTCCCTCTCACACAGCGGGATCCCAGTTCCCTCACACCCTCTCACACCGTGGCGTCCCAGTTCCCTCACTCCCTCTCACACAGTGGGATTCCAGTTCCCTCACTCCCTCTCACACTGTGGGATCCTAGTTCGCTCATTCCCTCTCACACAGCGGGATCCCAGTTCCCTCACTCCCTCTCACACTGTGGGATCCCAGTTCCCTCATTCCCTCTCACACTGTGGGATCCCAGTTCCCTCACTCCCTCTCACACTGTGGGATCCCAGTTCCCTCACTCCCTCTCACACTGTGGGATCCTAGTTCGCTCATTCCCTCTCACACAGCGGGATCCCAGTTCCCTCACTCCCTCTCACACTGTGGGATCCCAGTTCCCTCATTCCATCTCTCACTGTGGGATCCCATTTCCCTCATTCCCGCTCACACTGTGGGATCCCAGTTCCCTCACTCCCTCTCACACTGCGGAATCCCAGTTCCCTCACTCCCTCTCACACTGTGGAATCCCAGTTCCCTCACTCCCTCTCACACAGCGGAATCCCAGTTCCCTCACTCCCTCTCACACCGTGGCGTCCCAGTTCCCTCACTCCCTCTCACACAGTGGGATTCCAGTTCCCTCACTCCCTCTCACACTGTGGGATCCCAGTTCCCTCATTCCCTCTCACACTGTGGGATCCCATTTCCCTCACTCCCTCTCACACTGTGGGATCCCAGTTCCCTCACTCCCTCTCACACTGTGGGATCCCAGTTCCCTCACTCCCTCTCACACAGCGGGATCCCAGTTCCCTCACTCCCTCTCACACCGTGGCGTCCCAGTTCCCTCACTCCCTCTCACACAGTGGGATTCCAGTTCCCTCACTCCCTCTCACACTGTGGGATCCTAGTTCGCTCATTCCCTCTCACACAGCGGGATCCCAGTTCCCTCACTCCCTCTCACACTGTGGGATCCCAGTTCCCTCACTCCCTCTCACACTGTGGGATCCCAGTTCGCTCATTCCCTCTCACACAGCAGGATCCCAGTTCCCTCATTCCCTCTCACACCGCGGGATCCCAGTTCCCTCATTCCCTCTCACACAGCAGGATCCCAGTTCCCTCACTCCCTCTCACACCGTGGCGTCCCAGTTCTCTCACTCCCTCTCACACTGTGGGATCCCAGTTCCCTCACTCCCTCTCACACTGTGGGATCCCAGTTCCCTCACTCCCTCTCACACTGTGGGATCCCAGTTCCCTCACTCCCTCTCACACTGTGGGATCCCAGTTCCCTCACTCCCTCTCACACTGTGGGATCCCAGTTCCCTCATTCCCTCTCACACTGTGGGATCCCAGTTCGCTCATTCCCTCTCACACAGCAGGATCCCAGTTCCCTCATTCCCTCTCACACCGTGGGATCCCAGTTCCCTCATTCCCTCTAACACAGCAGGATCCCAGTTCCCTCACTCCCTCTCACACCGTGGCGTCCCAGTTCTCTCACTCCCTCTCACACTGTGGGATCCCAGTTCCCTCACTCCCTCTCACACTGTGGGATCCCAGTTCCCTCACTCCCTCTCACACAGCGGGATCCCAGTTCCCTCACTCCCTCTCACACAGCGGGATCCCAGTTCCCTCACTCCCTCTCACACCGTGGCGTCCCAGTTCCCTCACTCCCTCTCACACAGTGGGATTCCAGTTCCCTCACTCCCTCTCACACTGTGGGATCCTAGTTCGCTCATTCCCTCTCACACAGCGGGATCCCAGTTCCCTCACTCCCTCTCACACTGTGGGATCCCAGTTCCCTCATTCCCTCTCACACTGTGGGATCCCAGTTCCCTCATTCCCTCTCACACCGTGGCGTCCCAGTTCCCTCACTCCCTCTCACACTGTGGGATCCCAGTTCCCTCACTCCCTCTCACACTGTGGGATCCCAGTTCCCTCACTCCCTCTCACACCGTGGCGTCCCAGTTCCCTCACTCCCTCTCACACTGTGGGATCCCAGTTCCCTCACTCCCTCTCACACCGTGGTGTCCCAGTTCCCTCACTCCCTCTCACACAGTGGGATCCCAGTTCCCTCACTCCCTCTCACACTGTGGGATCCCAGTTCCCTCACTCCCTCTCACACAGCGGGATCCCAGTTCCCTCACTCCCTCTCACACTGTGGGATCCCAGTTCCCTCATTCCCTCTCACACTGTGGGATCCCATTTCCCTCATTCCCTCTCACACTGTGGGATCCCAGTTCCCTCACTCCCTCTCACACTGTGGGATCCCAGTTCCCTCACTCCCTCTCACACTGTGGGATCCCAGTTCCCTCATTCCCTCTCACACAGCGGGATCCCAGTTCCCTCACTCCCTCTCACACTGTGGGATCCCAGTTCCCTCATTCCATCTCTCACTGTGGGATCCCATTTCCCTCATTCCCTCTCACACTGTGGGATCCCAGTTCCCTCACTCCCTCTCACACTGTGGAATCCCAGTTCCCTCACTCCCTCTCACACAGCGGGATCCCAGTTCCCTCACTCCCTCTCACACCGTGGCGTCCCAGTTCCCTCACTCCCTCTCACACAGTGGGATTCCAGTTCCCTCACTCCCTCTCACACTGTGGGATCCTAGTTCGCTCATTCCCTCTCACACAGCGGGATCCCAGTTCCCTCACTCCCTCTCACACTGTGGGATCCCAGTTCCCTCATTCCCTCTCACACTGTGGGATCCCATTTCCCTCACTCCCTCTCACACTGTGGGATCCCAGTTCCCTCACTCCCTCTCACACTGTGGGATCCCAGTTCCCTCACTCCCTCTCACACAGCGGGATCCCAGTTCCGTCACTCCCTCTCACACAGCGGGATCCCAGTTCCCTCACTCCCTCTCACACCGTGGCGTCCCAGTTCCCTCACTCCCTCTCACACAGTGGGATTCCAGTTCCCTCACTCCCTCTCACACTGTGGGATCCTAGTTCGCTCATTCCCTCTCACACAGCGGGATCCCAGTTCCCTCACTCCCTCTCACACTGTGGGATCCCAGTTCCCTCATTCCCTCTCACACTGTGGGATCCCAGTTCCCTCATTCCCTCTCACACAGCGGGATCCCAGTTCCCTCACTCCCTCTCACACTGTGGGATCCCAGTTCCCTCATTCCCTCTCACACAGCAGGATCCCAGTTCCCTCACTCCCTCTCACACCGTGGCGTCCCAGTTCCCTCACTCCCTCTCACACTGTGGGATCCCAGTTCCCTCACTCCCTCTCACACTGTGGGATCCCAGTTCCCTCACTCCCTCTCACACTGTGGGATCCCAGTTCCCTCACTCCCTCTCACACTGTGGGATCCCAGTTCCCTCATTCCCTCTCACACTGTGGGATCCCAGTTCCCTCACTCCCTCTCACACCGTGGCGTCCCAGTTCCCTCACTCCCTCTCACACTGTGGGATCCCAGTTCCCTCACTCCCTCTCACACTGTGGGATCCCAGTTCCCTCACTCCCTCTCACACTGTGGGATCCCAGTTCCCTCACTCCCTCTCACACTGTGGGATCCCAGTTCCCTCACTCCCTCTCACACTGTGGGATCCCAGTTCCCTCATTCCCTCTCACACAGCAGGATCCCAGTTCCCTCACTCCCTCTCACACCGTGGCGTCCCAGTTCCCTCACTCCCTCTCACACTGTGGGATCCCAGTTCCCTCACTCCCTCTCACACTGTGGGATCCCAGTTCCCTCACTCCCTCTCACACTGTGGGATCCCAGTTCCCTCACTCCCTCTCACACAGTGGGATCCCAGTTCCCTCACTCCCTCTCACACTGTGGGATCCCAGTTCCCTCACTCCCTCTCACACTGTGGGATCCCAGTTCCCTCACTCCCTCTCACACTGTGGGATCCCAGTTCCCTCATTCCCTCTCACACTGTGGGATCCCAGTTCCCTCATTCCATCTCACACTGTGGGATCCCATTTCCCTCATTCCCTCTCACACTGTGGGATCCCAGTTCCCTCACTCCCTCTCACACTGTGGGATCCCAGTTCCCTCACTCCCTCTCACACTGTGGGATCCCAGTTCCCTCATTCCCTCTCACACAGCGGGATCCCAGTTCCCTCACTCCCTCTCACACTGTGGGATCCCAGTTCCCTCATTCCATCTCTCACTGTGGGATCCCATTTCCCTCATTCCCTCTCACACTGTGGGATCCCAGTTCCCTCACTCCCTCTCACACTGTGGGATCCCAGTTCCCTCACTCCCTCTCACACTGTGGGATCCCAGTTCCCTCACTCCCTCTCACACTGTGGGATCCCAGTTCCCTCACTCCCTCTCACACTGCGGAATCCCAGTTCCCTCACTCCCTCTCACACTGTGGAATCCCAGTTCCCTCACTCCCTCTCACACAGCGGGATCCCAGTTCCCTCACTCCCTCTCACACCGTGGCGTCCCAGTTCCCTCACTCCCTCTCACACAGTGGGATTCCAGTTCCCTCACTCCCTCTCACACTGTGGGATCCCAGTTCCCTCATTCCCTCTCACACTGTGGGATCCCATTTCCCTCACTCCCTCTCACACAGTGGGATCCCAGTTCCCTCACTCCCTCTCACACTGTGGGATCCCAGTTCCCTCACTCCCTCTCACACAGCGGGATCCCAGTTCCCTCACTCCCTCTCACACCGTGGCGTCCCAGTTCCCTCACTCCCTCTCACACAGTGGGATTCCAGTTCCCTCACTCCCTCTCACACTGTGGGATCCTAGTTCGCTCATTCCCTCTCACACAGCGGGATCCCAGTTCCCTCACTCCCTCTCACACTGTGGGATCCCAGTTCCCTCATTCCCTCTCACACTGTGGGATCCCATTTCCCTCACTCCCTCTCACACTGTGGGATCCCAGTTCCCTCACTCCCTCTCACACTGTGGGATCCCAGTTCCCTCACTCCCTCTCACACAGCGGGATCCCAGTTCCCTCACTCCCTCTCACACCGTGGCGTCCCAGTTCCCTCACTCCCTCTCACACAGTGGGATTCCAGTTCCCTCACTCCCTCTCACACTGTGGGATCCTAGTTCGCTCATTCCCTCTCACACAGCGGGATCCCAGTTCCCTCACTCCCTCTCACACTGTGGGATCCCAGTTCCCTCACTCCCTCTCACACTGTGGGATCCCAGTTCCCTCATTCCCTCTCACACTGTGGGATCCCAGTTCCCTCATTCCCTCTCACACAGCGGGATCCCAGTTCCCTCACTCCCTCTCACACCGTGGCGTCCCAGTTCCCTCACTCCCTCTCACACCGTGGGATCCCAGTTCCCTCACTCCCTCTCACACTGTGGGATCCCAGTTCCCTCACTCCCTCTCACACTGTGGGATCCCAGTTCCCTCACTCCCTCTCACACAGCGGGATCCCAGTTCCCTCACTCCCTCTCACACCGTGGCGTCCCAGTTCCCTCATTCCCTCTCACACTGTGGGATCCCAGTTCCCTCACTCCCTCTCACACAGTGGGATTCCAGTTCCCTCACTCCCTCTCACACTGTGGGATCCCAGTTCGCTCATTCCCTCTCACACAGCGGGATCCCAGTTCCCTCACTCCCTCTCACACTGTGGGATCCCAGTTCCCTCACTCCCTCTCACACTGTGGGATCCCAGTTCCCTCATTCCCTCTCACACTGTGGGATCCCAGTTCCCTCATTCCCTCTCACACAGCGGGATCCCAGTTCCCTCACTCCCTCTCACACTGTGGCGTCCCAGTTCCCTCACTCCCTCTCACACTGTGGGATCCCAGTTCCCTCACTCCCTCTCACACTGTGGGATCCCAGTTCCCTCACTCCCTCTCACACAGCGGGATCCCAGTTCCCTCACTCCCTCTCACACCGTGGCGTCCCAGTTCCCTCACTCCCTCTCACACAGTGGGATTCCAGTTCCCTCACTCCCTCTCACACTGTGGGATCCTAGTTCGCTCATTCCCTCTCACACAGCGGGATCCCAGTTCCCTCACTCCCTCTCACACTGTGGGATCCCAGTTCCCTCACTCCCTCTCACACTGTGGGATCCCAGTTCCCTCATTCCCTCTCACACTGTGGGATCCCAGTTCCCTCATTCCCTCTCACACAGCGGGATCCCAGTTCCCTCACTCCCTCTCACACCGTGGCGTCCCAGTTCCCTCACTCCCTCTCACACCGTGGCATCCCAGTTCCCTCACTCCCTCTCACACTGTGGGATCCCAGTTCCCTCACTCCCTCTCACACTGCGGGATCCCAGTTCCCTCACTCCCTCTCACACAGCGGGATCCCAGTTCCCTCACTCCCTCTCACACCGTGGCGTCCCAGTTCCCTCATTCCCTCTCACACTGTGGGATCCCAGTTCCCTCACTCCCTCTCACACAGTGGGATTCCAGTTCCCTCACTCCCTCTCACACTGTGGGATCCTAGTTCGCTCATTCCCTCTCACACAGCGGGATCCCAGTTCCCTCACTCCCTCTCACACTGTAGGATCCCAGTTCCCTCACTCCCTCTCACACTGTGGGGTCCCAGTTCCCTCATTCCCTCTCACACTGTGGGATCCCAGTTCGCTCATTCCCTCTCACACAGCGGGATCCCAGTTCCCTCACTCCCTCTCACACCGTGGCATCCCAGTTCCCTCACTCCCTCTCACACCGTGGGATCCCAGTTCCCTCATTCCCGCTCACACTGCGGGATCCCAGTTCCCTCACTCCCTCTCACACCGTGGTGTCCCAGTTCCCCTAGACACTTTCTGTGACTTCACTGCTGACGAGAGTAGGGTGGGTGGATTGTTACTGGAGAGTTGGTGTTGTTCTTTTGTATTGTGAACAGGACACACTTGGGTTATTTGTGCATTGACAGGTAGTTTCTGGTGTTGGGATTGTACTGAAACAGTTCGACGACAGACACAGCGAGTTCTGAAGCTCAAGTTCCTCAACCTTTCATATTCCATTTGGTTAACCTGCAACCCAATGGTATGAAGATTGCTGTTTTATATTTCATGTCCCCACCCTCTGAGTTCTCTCCCACACAGGCATCTGTCCACCTGGTTTTCTTCGCCCTTTGGTTACCTCTCCAATTATCCCCCCTTCCTCTTCTCTCACCGGGTTTCACCTGTCCATTATTTTCCTACTGATCTGGTTCTACCTGTCACCTACCAGCCTGTGTCACACCTCTTCCCGCATTGATACATACTACTGAAAACAACATTTTTTTGCCTCTGTTGTTGCTGCTGGACTGACTAACTTCTTCCAATGTTCTGTTTGTGTTGCAGAGTCCAGCATCTGCAACGTCCTTACTCTGCAGCACGTATCGAAGCCTCATCAGCAAGGATCTTCAAGTCATCTTACCCAAATCCTCTTCATTGGCTTGCCACAGAGCAGGCGGTCATGGTGACCAGTGCCCCAGTGATGTGCCACCCTGAAATGGCAGGGTCCCAATGAGAGAGTTGTGGTAAAGCATGTATATATGTTGTGACTGGGTTACCTGTCTGGACACACCCCTCTGCTGAGTGCCCCTGTGGCTCCTCCCACAGAGTCCTGTATAAAGGTGTTTCGCCTTGCCCCTCCCCCTCAGTCCGGGGGCAGACACTCTCCGTGGAGGTCGTATTGTACAGCAAATAAAAGCCTTTCAGTATTTTACCCAACTTCAGTCTTTTGGAGTAATTGAAGGCGCTTCAATTTTATTCACTGTACATTTTAAAACATGGAACAGGCTCTGAGACCAGAAAAATTGGACCTTGATCTGCAAATGCCTGACGCTGGAAACGCTTTCGAACTCTGGCTGGCCTGCTTCAAAGCGTATCTAGAGGAGATTAAAGCGACCGACCCCGTAGCGAAGCTCAGAGTTCTACTCTCCAGGGTCAGTCCATGGGTTTATTCGCTGATCAGAGACCAGCCGAACTATGACGGCGCGATGAACGCACTCAAAAGACAATACCTGCGGCTGATAAACAGCGTCTATACTCGGCATCGCTTAGCGACACGGCAACAACGGTCCGGATAATCGAGTGCTGAGTTAGTCCAGGCCCTACGGACGCTCGTGCGAGCCTGCAATTGCCAGGAGCTGACGGAGGCGCAGCATGCAGAGCTCCTAGTGAGAGATACGTTCGTCACGGGAACCAGGTTAGTGTACGTGCGCCAGCGGCTGTTGGAAAAAGCCGATCTTACCCTGAGTTCGGCGATTGAGCTGGCTGATACATTGGAGGCCGCTCTGCATAACTCCGAGGCTCTCCAGGCACACGATCCCCCGATGGCCTCGTGGGCGCCGCAGACCCCGCAACCCGCCGGCGAATCGACCTCGGCTGCAGCCAGTCGTGAGTCCGCGAAGTGCTACTTCTGCGGACTGGAGAAGCATCCCCGGAAACTCTGCGTGGCCCGACAAGCTACCTGCTCCATATGCGGAAAGAAGGGCCACTTCGCCAAGGTCTGTAAGTCAAAACCGCGAGCGGGATCGAGCAGCGCTGCGTGCGAGACGTGGGGGTCGCCATCTTCACTGCCGCCATCTTCCCTGCACACTGCCACCACGTGCGAGACATGGGGGCCACCATCTTGCCTGCCGCCATCTTCCCTGCACGCCGCCACCACGTGCGAGACATGGGGGCCGCCATCTTCCCTGCCACCTCCCACCGCCTACGACCAACGGGTGCTCACGGGTCACCCCACCATGCCGGACCAAGACAGCGACCCCACCCTGGCTTCCGTGACCCTCGACCAAAGCGGTCCCCACCAGCTCGCAAGGTCAATGATGGACATCCTGGTGGAGGGGCACAGGACAAGCTGCCTGTTTGACACAGGCAGCACGGAGAGTTTTATCCACCCGGCCACGGTGCAGCATTGTGGACTCACGATACAGCCGGTAAGTCGGAGGGTCACCATGGCCTCCGGGTCACATACAACAGACATCCGGGGGGGTTGTGTAGCGACGCTAGTGGTGCAGGGCACAGAATATCATTACTGGTCTTGCCTCAACTGTGTGCCCCTGTGCTGTTGGGGTTGGACTTCCAGAGCCACCTGAAAAACGTGACAACGTGACAATCAAGTATGATGGGCCCCTCCCACCAATTACTGTCGTAAATCCTCAGTTTTGTAGGGATACGTCACATCCCCCGCTACTGACCACACACACACACCCACCCGCGCATCCCACCCAACATCATGCCAACTGCCACACTACCGACACCACTTGCGGCCTCTCCACCCTCAGGATCCCTCCCCCGCCGCTGTTCGCCAACCAGACCCCCGACTGTAAACCTGTGGCAACTGAAAGCAGGAGGTACAGCGCGGGGGACAGAGCCTTCATTAAGTCGGAGGTGCAGCGGCTGCTCAGGGAGGGGGTCATTGAGGCAAGCACAAGTCCTTGGAGGGCGCAGGTGGTGGTTGTTCGGAATGGGGAGAAGAATAGGATAGTCGTGGACTATAGCCAGACCATCAATAGGTTCACGCAGTTCGACGCGTACCCTCTACCCCGCATCGCGGATATGGTCAATCAGATAGCACAGTACAAGGTGTACTCGACCATAGACCTAAACTCCGCTTACCATCAGCTCCCTATCCACCGGGAGGACCGCCCTTACACTGCCTTCGAGGCGGATGGCAGGTTTTATCAATTCCTGCGCGTCCCCTTCGGTGTCACGAATGGAGTATCTGTCTTCCAGAGGGCAATGGACCGGATGGTGGACCAGTGCCAACTGAAGGCCACGTTCCCATACCTGGATAACATCACCATCTGCGGTCACGACCAGCAGGATCACGACAACAACCTCCAAAAATTTCTCCAAGCAACCAAAGCTTTCAACCTCACCTATAACAAGGACAAGTGTGTATTTGGGACCACCCAACTTGCTATCCTTGGGTGTGTCATGGAGAATGGAGTCATTGACCCTGACCCCGATCGTATGCGCCCCCTGTTGGAACTCCCTCTTCCCAACACCCTCAGAGCCCTCAAAAGGTGCCTGGGCTTCTTTTCATATTACGCCCACTGGGTCTCTAACTATGCAGACAAGGCCCGCCCCCGGTCAAGTCCACCACATTCCCCCTCTCTGCCGAGGCCCACGCGGCCTTCAACCGCATAAAAGGGGCATTGCCAAAGCAGCAATGCATGCGGTGGATGAGGCCATTCCCTTCCAAGTAGAGAGTGACGCCTCCGACTTTGCGCTGGCTGCTACCCTCAACCAGGCAGGAAGACCAGTGGCGTTCTTCTCCCGTACCCTTCAAGGGCCTGAAATTCGGCACTCTGCGGTAGAGAAAGAGGCCCAGGCCATAGTGGAAGCTATTAGGCACTGGAGGCACTATCTTGCCGGCAAAAGGTTCACCCTGCTAACTGACTAGCGCTCAGTCGCATTCATGTTTAATAATCAGCAGCGGAGCAAAATCAAAAATGATAAAATTCTGAGGTGGAGAATCGAACTCTCCACCTACAACTATGACATCATGTACAGGCCTGGGAAGCTCAACGAGCCCTCCGATGCCCTATCCCGGGGAACATGCGCCAGCGCGCAGATTGACTGGCTATACGCCCTACATGTAGACCTTTGCCACCTGGGAGTCACCCGGCTTTTCCACTTCGTGAAAGCCCGGAACCTGCCTTACTCCCTTGAGGAGATCAGGATGATGACCAGGGACTGCCAAGTCTGCGCAGAGTGCAAACCGCACTTCTACCAACCCGAAAAGGCACCACTCATCAAGGCCACCCGCCCCTTTGAGCCACTGAGTGTTGACTTTAAGGGCCCCCTTCCCTCCACCGACCGCAATATGTACTTTCTTAACGTAATTGACGAGTACTTGCCGTTCCCCTTCGCCATCCCCTGCCCTGACACCACTACCACGTCAGTTATAAAAGCCCTGCGCAAGCTCTTCACTCTGTTCGGATACCCATGCTATATCCACAGTGACAGAGGGTCCTCGTTTATGAGCCAATATCTACTGGCTAGGGGAATTGCCACCAGTTGGACCACGAGCTATAATCCCCGGGGGAATGGACAGGTGGAGAAGGAGAATGGCACAGTGTGGAAAGCCACACTCTCAGCCCTCAGGTCAAAGGGACTGCCGGTCTCCCGCTGGCAGGAGGTCCTTCCCGAGGCAGTCCACTCCATCCGCTCCCTGTTATGCACAGCCACCAATGCCACCCCCCATGAGCGGCTCTTTTCTTTTCCCAGAAAATCGACCACTGGAACCACGCTACCAACTTGGCTGACGTCCCCGGGGCCAGTGCTGCTTCGGAAACATGCGAGGAGCAATAAATACTCCCCGATGGTCGAGAGGGTTCACTTACTTCATGCGAACCCCCAGTATGCCTACGTGGTTTTACCTGATGGGCGGGACGACATGGTCTCCATCCGCGACCTGGCGCCCGCAGGAGCTCCGGGCCCCTACCCTGAACACACTGTAGTGACTATTGACCCCGTACCCACCAATGTATGTACCTACGAGACACCGTGCACCCCAAACCCTATACAGACACCACACGACACTCCCATACCGGGCGCGACGCACACGCACGAGGGATTACCGATGCCTAACGTGCTGGCACCTGAAGTCAGGCCGGAGCCAGCACAACCGCCATCGCCGGTGCAATCACCGCCAGTGCTACGTAGATCACAGCGACGGACTCGACCGCCTGATAGACTTAACCTGTAAATATACTGGTTGTAAATATTGTCAGTCACTTCACCCCGCGGGACTCTTTTTAAAAAAAGGAGGGGTGAATGTGGTAAACCATGTATATATGTGGTAACTCGGTTGCCTGTCTGGACACGCCCCTCTGCTGACTGTCCCTGTGGCTCCTCCCACAGAGTCCTGTATAAAGGTGTTTTGCCTTGCCCCTCCTCCTCAGTCCGGGGGCAGACACTCACTGTGGAGGTCATATTGAACAGCGAATAAAAGCCTTTCAGTATTTTACCAAACCTCAGTCTTCTGGAGTAATTGAAGGTGCTTCAAGAGTGATATGATGACAGCCTCACAAACCTGAAGTATGTAATGGTTGGAACCTACAAATCAGCAGTGAGAATCAGCAAGACAAGAGTTCAAGCCTAGATGTTGGAGTCCCATCAACTTTGAGTCCAATCTTCAAGGCCTGGAATACAGGTCATAGGGGGTCATTCATCATCATCTGCGAGTTCTGGATCAATACCAAAGTGCGAAGCCTGAAGGTTGGGCAGAAGTCTGGATTGAAGCCCAAAGGCTGATCAGATGTCCAGATCAAAGCTTGACGCCCAATTGGAGGTCTATGTCAAAGCTCAAAAATTGATCAGAAGACTAGTTGCGGGCCAATGGCTGGAGCCTGCATCTGTGAAACTCAGTGAGTCCACTGGGAAAATCAAGGCCTACTGTCTGCAAATCAATATTTGCTCAGGGAATCAGAGCCTACTGTCTGCAAATCCGTGAGTCCGCTGGGGGAAATCAGGGCCCAGTGTCTATAAATCTGTGAGTCCACTGGGGAAATCAAGGCCTACTGTCTGCAAATCTGTGTGCGCTGGGGAATTCAGGACCTAGTGTCTGCAAATCCATGAGTCCACTGGGAAAATCAGGGCAGAGTGTCTACAAATATACGTCTGCTGGGGAAATCAGGGCATAGTGTCTGCAAATCCGTGAGTCCACTAGGGAAATCAGGACCTAATGTCTGCAAATCCGTGACTCTGCTGGGGAAATCAGGGCCTACTGTTGAGGAAATCAGGGCCTACTGTCTGCAAATCCGAGAGTCCGCTGGGGAAATCAGGGCCCAACGTCTGTAAATCTGTGAGTCCACTGGAGAAATCAGGGCCTACTGTCTGCAAATCTGTGTGCGCTGGGGAATTCAGGACCTAGTGTCTGCAAATCCATGAGTCCACTGGGAAAATCAGGGCAGAGTGTCTACAAATATACGTCTGCTGGGGAAATCAGGGCATAGTGTCTGCAAATCCGTGAGTCCACTAGGGAAATCAGGACCTAATGTCTGCAAATCCGTGACTCTGCTGGGGAAATCAGGGCCTACTGTTGAGGAAATCAGGGCCTACTGTCTGCAAATCCGAGAGTCCGCTGGGGAAATCAGGGCCCAATGTCTGTAAATCTGTGAGTCCACTGGAGAAATCAGGGCCTATTCTCTGCAAATCCATGTGCGCTGGGGAAATCAGGGCCTAGTGTCTGTAAATTGGGATTCTCCTGGGGAAATCAGGACCTAGTGCCTGCAAATCCGTGTCAGCTGGGGAAATCAGGGCAAAGTGTCTGCAAATACATGTCTGCTGGGGAAATCAGGGCCCAGTATCTGTAGATCCGTGAGTCCACTGGGAAATCAGGGCCTAGTGTCTGTAGATCTGTGAGTCCGCTGGGGAAATCAGGGCCTAGTGTCTGTAGATCCGTGAGTCCACTGGGAAATCAGGGCCTAGTGCCTGTAGATCCGTGAGTCCACTGGGAAATCAGGGCCTAGTGCCTGTAGATCCGTGAGTCCACTGGGAAATCAGGGCCTAGTGTCTGTAAATTCATGAGACCGCTGGGGAAATCAAGGCCTAGAGTCTGCAATCCATGTCTGCTGGGGAAATCAAGGCCCAGTGTCTGTAAATCCATAGGTCAGCTGGGGAAATCAGGGCCTAGTGTCTGTAAATCCATGAGTCCGCTGGGGAAATCAAGGCCTAGTGTCTAAATCCTTGTCCACTGGGGAAATCAAGGCCTAGTGTCTGCAAATACATGTCTGCTGTGGAAATCATGGCCCAGTGTCTGTAAATCCATGAGTCGGCTGGGGAAATCAGGGCCTAGTGCCTGTAATTCCGTAAGTCCACTGGGGAAATCAGGGCCTAGTGTCTGTAAACACGCGAGTCCACTGAGGAAATCAGGGCCTAGTGTCTGCAAATCCATGTCTGCTTTGGAAGTCATGGTCTAGTGTCTGTAAATCTGTGAGTCAGTTTGGGAAATCAGGGCCTTGTGTCTGTAAATTGTAACTGCGCTGGGAAAATCAGCGCCTAGTGTCTGTAAATCCTTGAGTCTGCTGGAGAAATCAGGGCCTAGTGTTTGCAAATCCATGTCTGCTGGGGAAATCAGGGTCTTGTGTCTGCCAATCTGTGAGTCTGCTTGAGGATAGAGGCTGAAGTAAATGGCCTGTCCTGGGTGTAGGGGACTATGTGTATTCATGGGTGGATGTGCACGCTTTGTTTAGCTGTTGCCTTGTTATATAGTATGTACCATTTTGTTGCAGTCTGTGTTGTTCTGCCAAGCATTGTGGGCAACCTCTGCTGGTGCTGGAATGCGTGGCGACACCTGCAATCTACCCCCTGCACATCCTTGGGTGTGTTGTTTGTTAACACAAATGACACAGTTCACTGTGTGTTACAATGTATGTGATAAATAAATCTAAATCTGAATTTGAATCTGCTTCCTGCCCGGAGAGAAGTGCAGCCAGGACAAAATGCCCCTGTGGCACTGTACCGTGTGCCGATCTGAGACCACATCCTTGATGCGCAGGAACAATCACTGTTGAGGGCGCAGTGAAGTTGTGCATCAGCTCCCCACTAACAGAGCTGCTGAATTTACAGACACCATGCCCCCCTTGCATGTGTGGCCTGTCCAGGTCCGAGAATGAATTTGGAAACAGTGCAGCCCGTTTATGTGACTCTTGCTGGGAATCTCGCGCTAACTATCACTTCCCCTCTCCACACAACGTCCTGCCAAGATAGTCAACTTAGCATTCCCTTTCTCCACATGGAGCAGTTCCTGACCTCCCCAAACATATTTACCCCTCTGCTGCCCTCTCCACCTGAACCTATTCTCCCTCCCTCGGCCACGTTCTTCCACATTGATTGAGCTCCCCAACCCCTTCACTGCCAAACCTCTATAACCTCATTTAGTCACTCATCTGCTCCTCACCTCCTTACACCCTCCCTGAAATGTCTCCCTCCTGGATCTTACCAGAGCTAAATCTGTTTCCCTCATACACTGGTCCCCTCACACAGTCCCTCTAATCTCTTTCTACCTCTGTCCCACCCAGCTAACACCCTCAATCTATTTTCAAACTGCTTGCCCTCCTACCGCATAATTAGGACCCAACAAACAGCCTCCAGCCCAAAACCAATCCCTTCCCTAAAGTAATCTCGAACTCCTCCCCAAGTTAAGCTTCAAAGTTCAAAGTAAATTTATGTTCAAAGTACAAATATGTCACCATATACAACCCTGAGATTCATTTTCTTGTGTGTATATGCAATAAATCCATAATACCTCCATGATACCACTGAAGTACCTCCCCAACTTGGGGACTTAACCAATGTGCAAAAGACAACAAACTGTGCAAATATGAAAAGAAAGAAATAATAATAATAAAAAGCAATAAATGTCAAGAATATGAAATAAAGAGTCACCGAAAGTGAGTCTATAGGTTGTGGGAACATTTCAATGATGGGGCAAGTGAAGTTGAGTGAAGTTATCCCCTTCGGTTCAAGAGCCTGATGGTTGAGGTTCCTGAATCTGGTTGAGTGAGTCCTGAGGCTTCAATACCTTCTTCCTGGTGACAGCAGCGAGAAGAGAACATGTTCTGGATGAGTGGGGTCCCTGATGATGGATGCTGATTCCCTGCAACAACACTTTGTGTAGATGTGCAGAATGGTGGGGAGGGATTTAGCCATGATGGACTGGATCATATCCACTACCTTTTGTAGGATTTTTCACTCAAGGGCGTTGGTGTTTCCATACCAGGCTGTGATGCAACCAGTCAACGCACTCTCCACTACACAACTGTAGAAGTTTGTCGAAGTTCTAGATGTCATTCCAAATCTACGCAAACTGCTAAGGAAGTAGAGGTGCTGCCGTGCTTTCTTTGTAATTGCACAGGTCCCCTGGAATAATGAACACAAAGGAATTTAAAGTTGCTGACCCTCTCTGCCTTTGAACCTCCCATGAGGACTGGCTCATGGACCTCTGGTTTCCTACTCCAGGGGTCAATAATCTCCTTGGTCTTGCAGAGGTGGTTGTATTGCACTTCTTAGCTAGATTGGTTTCACTAAGCCAATCTGCATGAGCTGATTGTAACCAAACTAATTTTTTTTGTCAGCTCAACTACTCCTCTCTGAATGACAACTCCAACAAAGTAATCTCAATAACCTACAAAACTACACTCCAATATGGACCATCTCTTGGTCTGATCATCCAATTCAACTTCCTTGAAGGAAACCAATCTTTTTGCATGCCACATCACAGTGCTTCTAAGCTGGACATCCCCGCCATAGAGTTTCAAGGAGTTATGCATTATGGAACAGGCCCAATGAGTCTATACTGACCTGCAAGCATCTTATGCAAATCCCATGATATATTACATTGCCATGAACTCCTAGAGTCTACTACTCACACACTCAGGGCAATTTACAGTGGCCAATTAACCTCCTAACCACCTGTGTGAGAAAGCCACAGATCCCAAGGGAAATGCACTTGGACACGGGGATAACATACAGGCTCTACACATGCAGCACCTAAGATCAGGATTGAACCCAGGCCTCTGGAGGTGTGAGACAGTTGCTCTAACTGCTATGCCACTGGGTTTTCAAACCCAGTAACTTCAAACCACATCATTCGGTCTCAGGGCTTATACCCTGCTCTGTATACGTCTCTGAGGATTGAGGTCGTGGTTCCAATTTTTTTAATTGAGTGACGCCTTACATTGTGTTGGAAACAAGTTGAGTGATATTTTCCAATGGATGAAAAGGTTTAAAAGCCACTCTTGCTTAGGAGAAACTGACACACGTACAATGCTTCTCTGCACATTGGCTTGGGCAGTCTGTGATGGAAAATCAGTATATCCTCTTTGTTCATAAACAACAAAAGGAAACATAACAATACTAAAATAATAAGCATGGACATAGAGGAGAACATGTAAACTGTGTGATGTTCGTAATCTGGAGAGTGAGCAGGGATTTGTGACTGCTGACAGAGCAGATCAAGAAGAGGTGAGTCTTGATGGAAGACTCTTAAAGCCTCGCAGTTCTTTGAGGGCACTGAACAGATCCGTTCACAGGGGCCAGGGAACCTGTATCCGAATTGGTCACAAAATGGTTCAAGGTTCAAGGTTCATTTATTATCAAAATACGTATACAGTACCCAGCTCTGAGATTTGACTGCTCCAGACAGACACGAAACAAAGAAAACTATGGAAGCTGTTCAAAAGAAAAACATGAACCCCACCAACACACATAAAAAAAGAATGGAACAGAGTGAGAAACTCTCATGAAGTGGATTGTGCAGCTCAGGCAATGTGTGGTTCCTGTGTTAGAGAGGCATTAAGGTAAGGTGCAGAGTAATCCAACTGCTTGGTCTCGAGATTGCACACAAACCTGGGCATCAGCTCTAATACACACTAACAAGACTGAGAGTGAGGTGGAGATAGAAGCCCTGTGGCAGGGAAGCATGAGGAGCCTATTCAACCCCGTAACATAACCCCAAAACACAACCCCAACATCCAGAGAAATTGCAGCACAAGTCCATCCACAGCACATTGAGATTAATAATGGAGCAATCAAGAAGTATTCTGCAAGGAGGATAAGGCAACCATGGCTGACATAGACAGCATGAGAGTAAAGGAGAGGGCATATAATATTGCAAGAAGGTTTTTCAGATATATAAAGAGTAAAGCAGAGGCAAGAGTGGATATCGGACCACAGGAAAATGATGCTAGAGAGGTAGTAATAGGGGACAAAGAAATAGCGGAGAACACATTAAGTATTTTGCTTTAGTTTTCACTGTGGATGACACCAGCAGTATGCCAGAAATTGGAGAGTGTCAGGGGGCAGAAATGAGCACAGTTGGTATTACTAAGTAGGTGCTTGGGAACCAGAAAGGTCTGAAGATAAGTAAGTCACCTGGACCAGATGGTCTACATCCCAGTGTTCTGAATGAGGCAGCTAAAGAGACTGTGAATATATTAGTAGTGAACTTTCAAGAAACTCTAGATTCCAGAATGGCTCCAGATGACTGGAAAAGTGCAAATGTCACTTCACTCTTTAAGAATTGAGGAAGACAAAAAATAAAAAAAAACAGGAGATTAGGGGACAGTGAAGCTGACAGTGGTTGGTAAGATGTTGGAACCCATTATTAAGGATGAGGTTTTGGGGTGCTTGAGGGCACATGATAAAATAGGCCAAAGTCAGAATGGTTTCCTTAAGAGGAAATCTTGCCTGACAAATCTATCAGAATTCTTTGAGGAAGTAACAGGTGGGATAGACAAAGGATAGTCAGTAGATATTGCTTACTTGGATTTTCAGAAGGCATTTGACAAGGTGCTGCACATGAGGTTACTTAGCAAGATCAAAACCTGTGGTTTACAGGAATGATACTAACATGGATAGAAAATTGGCTGTCTGGCAGGAGGCAAAGAGTGGGAATAAAAGGGGCCTTCTCTGGTTGGTTTCCAGGGACTAGTGGTGTTCCGCAGTGGTCGGTGTTGGAATCACATCTTCTCACGTTATATGTCAATGATTTGGATGATGGAATTGATAGCTTTGTGGTCAAGCAAGCAGACAATACAAAGGTAGGTAGAGGGGTAAGTAGTGCAGTGTTGAAGAAGCAGAGAGTCTGAAGGATTTGGACAGATTAGGAGAATGGGCAATTAAGTGGCAGATGGATAACAGCACAGGGAAGTGTATGGTCATGCACTCTGGCAGAAGGAATAAAGGCATTGACTATTTTCAAATGAGGAACAAATTCAGAAGTCAGAGGAGCAAAGAGACTTGGGAGTCCTAGTGCAGGATTTCCCAAAGGTTAACTTGCATGTTGAGTCAGTGGTGAGGAAACCAAATGCAATGTTTGCATTCATTTCGAGAGGTCTAGAGTATAAAAGCAAAGATGTGATGCCGAGCCGTTATAACGCATTTGGAATATGGTGAGTATTTTTGGGCCCTTTATCTAAGATATGATGTGATATAATTGGGGAGTTCCAGAGAAGCTGTGGAAAGCGGCCAGTGAGTGAGTGGGCCAGTGAAGGAGTGGAGCTTTGAAGCTTTGACTCGAGAGATTCTGGCAGTTTTGGCAGTTGGACTGTACAATCAAGTCAATCAAGTTTTGAATAGCTCAGCAGAAAGCAATTGATTAGACAATCAAGATTTGAATAGCTCAGACTCAGCAGAAAGCAGCTGATTGGGCAATCGAGGTCAGGTGACCAAGCAGTTAGAAAAGCTCAAACAAATAAATAGAGGGGTAGCTCAAGCAGAGCGGCCAGTGAGTGAGTGGGCCAGTGAAGGAGTGGAGCTTTCAGGCTTTGACTCAAGAGGCTTCGACGAGAAGAGGCGGAGGACGAGCTTGTTCCCAGTTTGTCTTTACAATGCCTCCTGAGACGGTGATGTGTTTCTCATGTGAAAGGTGGCTGTCTTGGGGATCTCTCTTCTCCCGCAGAGTCACATCTGCCAGAAGTGCATGCGGCTGGGCGATCTGGAAGACCGTGTAAGGAATCTGGAGCAGCAGCTGGATGACCTTTGACTCATTCGGGAGAATGAGGCAGTCATAGATGCGAGCTACAGGAAGGTAGTCACAACTAGGCTGCCGGAAGCAGGTCGTTGGGTGACAGTCAGAGGGGGGAAAGCGAAGGTGAGCAGACAGGTAGTGCAGAGCACCCCTGTAGCCACTCCCCTGAATAATAAATTTACCGTCCTGGATACTGTTGGCAGGGATGACCGACCAGGTGTGAGCCACGGTGGCAGGGCCTCCAGCACTGAGTCTGACCCTGTGGTGCAGAAGGGTGGGACGGAGAAGAGGAGAGCTGTCATCATTGGAGACTCGATAGTCAGGGGAGCAGACAGGAGATTTTGTGGACGTGAGAAGGACACCTGCATGGTTTGTTGCCTCCCGGATGCCGGGGTCCAGGATGTCTCTGACCGGGTGAGCAACATCCTGGTACGAGAGGGAAAGCAACCAGAAGTCGTGATACATATTGGGACCAACGACATAGGTAGGAAGAGGGATGAGGTCCTGAAGTGTGAGTTTTGGGAACTAGGCAGAAGGCTGAGAAGGGAAGGAAGGAAGGAAGGAACGTCGACTCAGACCATGAGAGGCCTGCGTCAGGCATTTTCATGCCTTATAAGGCGCAGATTACAAGGACCTCAAGGGTGGCTTTCTCAGGATTGCTGCCAGTTCTACGTGATAGTGATGGTAAGAATTGGAGGAGATGGCAGATGAATGCGTGGCTGAGGAGTTGTTGCAGGGAGCAGGGTTTTAGATTTTTGGATCATTGGGATCTCTTCTGGGGAAGGTGGGACCTGTACAGATTGGATGGGTTGCACGTGAACTTGAGGGGAAGCAATATCTCTGCAGGTAAGTTTGCTAGCATTGTTCGGGAGGGTTTAAACTAATTTGCAAGGGGGATGAGACCCAGAGCGATAGAGCAGTGAAAGAAGTGCATGGAGTAAAGCCAGATCTAACATATAGAGAGGCTTTGAGGAAAGAGAAGCAGAATAAAGGGTGTAAAGGTAGTAAGGTAGAAGGGCTAAAGTGCATGTACTTCAATGCAAGAAGCATCAGGAACAAAGGTGATGAACAGAGAGCTTGGATACATACATGGTATTATGATGTAGTGGCCAGGACAGAGACTTGGCTGGCACCAGGGCAGGAATGGATTCTCAAAATTCCTGGACTTCAGTGCTTTAAAAGGGATTGAGGGGGGGTGGCATTACTGGTCAGGGATACTATTACAGCTACAGAAAGGGTGGGTAATGCAGCAGGATCCTCTTTTGAGTCAGTATGGGTGGAAGTCAGGAACAGGAAGGGAGCAGTTACTCTATTGGGGGTATTCTATAGGCCCCCTGGTAGCAACAGAGGCACCGAGGAGCAGATTGGGAGGCAGATTTTGGAAAGGTGCAGAAATAACAGGGTTGTTATCATGGGTGACTTTAACTTCCCTAATATTGATTGGCACCTGATTAGTTCCAAGGGTTTGGACGGGGCAGAGTTTATTAAATGTGTCCAGGACGGATTCCTGTCACAGTATGTTGACAGGCCGACTAGGGGGAATGCCAAACTGGATCTAGTATTAGGTAACGAACAGGGTCAAGGTAACAGATCTCTCAGTGGGTGAGCATCTGGGGGACAGTGACCACCGCTCCCTGGCCTTTAGCATTATCATGGAAAAGGATAGAATCAGAGAGGACCGGAAAAATTTTAATTGGGAAAGGGTAAATTATGAGGCTAAAAGGCTAGAGCTTGCGGGTGTGAATTGGGATGATGTTTTTGTAGGGAAATATACTAAGGACATGTGGTCGATGTTTAGCGATCTCTTGCAGGAAGTTAGGGATAAATTTGTCCCAGTGAGGAAGATAAAGAATGGTAGGGTGAAGGAACCATGGGTGACAAGTGAGGTGGAAAATCTAGTCAGGTGGAAGAAGGCAGCATACATGAGGTTTAGGAAGCAAGGATCAGATGGGTCTATTGAGGAATATAGGGAAGCAAGAAAGGAGCTTAAGAAGGGGCTGAGAAGAGCAAGAAGGGGGCATGAGAAGGCTTTGGTGAGTAGGGTAAAGGAAAATCCCAAGGCATTCTTCAATTATGTGAAGAACAAAAGGATGACAGGAGTGAAGGTAGGACCGATTAGAGATAAAGGTGGGAAGATGTGCCTGGAGGATGTGGAAGTGAGCAAGGTCCTCAATGAATACTTCTCTTCAGTATTCATCAATGAGAGGGAACTTGATGACGGTGAGGACAATATGAGTGAGGTTGATGTTCTGGAGCATGCTGATATTAAGGGAGAGGAAGTATTGGAGTTGTTAAAATACATTAGGACAGATAAGTCCCTGTGGCCTGATGGAATATTCCCCAGGCTGCTCCACGAGGTGAGGGAAGAGATTGTTGAGCCTTGGCTAGGACATTTATGTCCTCGTTGTCCATGGGAATGGTACCAGAGGATTAGAGGGAGGAGAATGTTGTCCCCTTGTTCAAAAAAGGTAGTAGGGAAAGTCCAGGTAATTATAGACCAGTGAGCCTTACATCTGTGGTGGGAAAGCTGTTGGCAAAGATTCTTAGAGATAGGATCTATGGGCATTTAAAGAACATGGTCTCATCAGGGACAGTCAGCCTGGCTTTGTGAAGGGTAGATCATGTCTAACAAACCTAATAGAGTTCTTTGAGAAGATGACCAGCATATAGATGAGGGTAGTGCAGTGGATGTGATCTATATCGATTTTAGTAAGGCACTTGACAAGGTTCCACACAGTAGGCTTATTCAGAAAGTCAGAAGGCATGGGATCCAGGAAAGTTTGGCCAGGTGGATTCAGAATTGGCTTGCCTGCAGAAGGCAGAGGGTCGTGGTGGAGGGAGTACATTCAGATTGGAGGGTTGTGACGAGTGACTAGTGATGTCCCACAAGGATCAGATCTGGGACTTCTACTTTTCATTATTTTTATTAACGAGCTGGATGTGGGGGTAGAAAGGTGGGTTGGCAAGTTTGCAGATGACACAAAGGTTGGTGGTGTTGTAGATAGTGTAGAGGATTGTCAAAGATGCAGAGAGACATTGATAGGATGCAGAAGTGGGCTGAGAAGTGGCAGATGGAGTTCAACCCGGAAAAGTGAGGTGGTACACTTTGGAAGGACAAACTCCAAGGCAGAGTACAAAGTAAATGGTAGGATACTTGGTAGTGTGGAGGACCAGAGGGATCTTGGGGTACATGTCCACAGATCCCTGAAAGTTGCCTCACAGGTAGATAGGGTAGTTAAGAAAGCTTATGGGGTGTTAGCTTTCATGAGTCGAGGAACAGAGTTTAAGAGTCGCAAGGTAATGATGCAGCTCTATAAAACTCTGGTTAGGCCACACTTGGAGTACTGTGTCCAGTTCTGGTCACCTCACTATAGGAAGGATGTGGAAGCATTGGAAAGGGTACAGAGGAGATTTATCAGGATGCTGCCTGGTTTAGAGCATATGCATTATGATCAGAGTTTAAGGGAGCTGGGGTTTTACTCTTTGGAGAGAAGGAGGATGAAAGGAGACATGATAGAGGTATACAAGTTAGCAAGAGGAATAGATAGAGTGGATAGCCAGCGCCTCTTCCCCAGGGCACCACTGCTCAATACAAGAGGACATGGCTTTAAGGTAAGGGGTGGGAAGTTCAAGGGGGATATTAGAGGAAGGTTTTTTACTCAGAGAGTGGTTGGTGCGTGGAATGCACTGCCTGAGTCAGTGGTGGAGGCAGATACACTAGTGAAGTTTAAGAGACTACTAGACAGGTATATGGAGGAATCTAAGGTGGGGACTTATATGGGAGGCAGGGTTTGAGGGTCGGCACAACATTGTGGGCTGAAGAGTCTGTACTGTGCTGTACTATTCTATGTTCTATGTTCTAAGGTTCATGAGAATGATCTGGAAAATAAAAGGGTTATCTGCAAGGAGTGTTTAATGGTTCTGGGTCTGTCCTCACCGGAATTTAGAAGAATGGGGGGGGGGGGTGGATGAATCTCATTGAGACCCATCAAATATTGAAAGGTGTAGACACAGTGGATGTGGAGAGGAATTTTCCTACAATGGGGGCATCTAGGACCAGAGGTCAGTGGCTCAGAATACAAGGATTCCCTTTAGAACAGAGATGAGGAAGGATTTCTTCAGCCAGAAGATGATGAATCTTTGGAATTCATGGACACAGATAGCTGCGGAGGCCAAGTCATTGGGCGTATTTAAAATGGAGGTTGCTATGCTGTTGATTAAAGTTCAAAGTAAATTTATTATCGAAGTACATATATGTCACCATATACAACCCTGAAATTCATTTTCCTGTGGACAATCACAATATATACAAGAACACAATAGAATCAATAAAAGACTACACCCAACAGAATGAACGAACAACCACTGTTCAGAAAAAAACAAGCTGGGCAAATACAAAAAACAAGAGAAAAAAACAACAAATAAATAAACAATAAATATCTAGAACATGAGATGAAGAATCCTTGAAAGAGAGTCCATAGGTTGTGGGAACAATTCAGTGATGGGGTGAGTGAAGTTGAGTGAAGTAACTTCCTCTGTTTCAAGATGATTGAGGGATAATAATTGTTCCTGAACTAGCTGGTGCAGGTCTCGGGGTTCCTGTACCTTTTTTCCTGGTGGCAGCAGTGAGAAAGGAGCATGTCCTATATAGTTGGGATCCTTAATGATGGATGTTGCTTTCCTGCGACAGCGCTCCATGTAGATGTGTACAATGGTGGGGAGGGCTTTACCCATGATGGACTGGATCATATGCACTACTTTTTGTCCACTTGGTGTTTCCATAAAAGGCAGCCATTCTACATCCTCTCCACCACACATCTATAGAAGTTTGTCAAAGTCTTAGATGACCTGCTGAATCTTGGCAAACTTCAAAGAAGTAGAAGTGTTGTCGTACTGGACCCAGGACAGATCATCTGAAATGATAATACCGAAGAATTTAAAGTTGCAGATCCTACCCACCTCTAATACCCCCAATGAGAACTGGCTCATCGACCTCCAGTTTCCTCCTCCTGAAGTTAATACTTAGTCATTTCTTGGTCATGTTGACATTGAGTGAGAGATTATTTGCTGAGATTAGTAAGGGTGTCAAAGGTTATGGGGAGAAGTCAAAAGAATGGTGTTGAGAGAGATAATAAAGCAGCCACGATGGAATGGTAGAGCAGACCTGTTGGGCCAAATGGCCTAATTCTGCTCCTATGCCTTATGGTCTTATGAACTTATTGAGAAGCTTTAGTTAATGCTCACCAGTTGTTGAACCTACATAATGGGCCAATGTGGCTTCAGCAATTAATTGATACCCACTGCTTCAGTTCCTCCTTAATTAACTGCAATCAATATCAGGGTCCAACGACAGTGACCCTTCAGCGGGAGATCACTTTGGACAAGAGTTCCTTTCCTTGCAGCTGACAGTACACACAGAACTTTACAGCTCTTTCCTTGTGGCCTTGTTTAACTTTACAATGCAAACTTAGCTTAAGGTAGAAAATAACAGGAACCAAGCAAAATAACTGCTTGGACATGATGAGATTGCTTGTATAAAGCAGTCCTGTGGCAAGAGCTGACAGCACAAAGCCAACTATGGGAAGCAGATTGATTATCTTATAATGCTTTACTTGCTTTTATGTTCTATGCCCCAGCTAATGAAGGTAAATATTCTGTACATTTTCTTCACCACTTTATTACCTACGCTGCCAACACTGACGTCACAATAGTGTAGTGTTGAGCGTGATGCTATTACAGCTCGGGATGTTGGATTACAGAGTTTAATCCTGGCATCTTTTGTAGGGAGTCCGTATGTCCTTCCTGTAGAATGCATTGGTTTTCTTCAGATCCTCCAGTTTCCTGCAACAGTCCAAAGACAGACCGGTTAGTAGGCTAATAGAATATTGTAAATTGTCCTGTGATTTAATTGGGGTTAAATCAGAGGTTATCTGGGGTTACTGGGCGGCGTGGCCTGAAGGCTGGAAGGGTCTATTCTGTTCTGTATTTCTAAGTAAGTTAAATAAACAAATAAAATCAGGTATCCTTGGATCTGTACAACAAGGTCCCTCTGTTCTTGAAAACTCCCAAAGGCCCTTCATTCATTGCGTATATCCGATTCTTATCAATGCTCCCAAAGTACATCAGCTCACATTTATCAGGACTAAATTCTACCTGCCATTGCTCTGCCCATTTTACGACCTGATCAATATCTGCTTGTAACATAAGACTATTCTCCTCTCTATCAACAGCACTGACAACTTTTGTGTCATCTGCAAGCTTTTTAATTATTCTTCCTACATTCACATCCAGAAAAATTTGACAAATCCATTAAAGTATTTACAGTGTCAGTACCAATCCCTGTAGTAATCTACTGGTCACTGGCTTCCAATCACAAAAACATCCTTCACCATCACCAAGGCAATTTTGGATTCTAATTGCCAACTTGCCATGGGCTCCATTCACTTTAACCTTCTGGGCCTGTCTCCCATATGGGACCTTGTCAACTGCTTTACAAGTCCTTGTAGACTACACACGTTGGAAGGGTGTCAGGACTGCTTATGAAATAACATCTAACTCTGTCCACAGGCTGTTGAAACCTCCCAGGATGTGTCCTACCTGGATGCATCACAGCTTGGTAAGGTAACTACTCTGCCCAAGACCACAAGAAACGGCAGAGATGTAAACACAGTCCAGTTAATCCCAAAAAGCAGCCGCCTCTCCATTGATTCTAACTACACTTCCCACCGCCCTGGGAATGCAGTCAACATAATGGAGGATCCCTTCCCACCTCAGCCATTTTCTTTTCGCCTTTCATCTAAGATGCAACTGTTTGGTAATATGCACCCACCAATCTCAAGGAGAATTTCTATTCTGCTGTTATAAGATTCTTTAACAGATCTCTCATAGTGAAGATGAAATCTTGATTTCTCAATTGACCAATTTCACTTTATTTATTGTTTGCACTGAATATTCTTTGTACCTGTAACATATATTTAGACCACAAGACCATAAGACAAAGGAGCAGAAGTGGGCTATTCGGCCCATCGAGTCTGCTCCACCATTTTATCATGAGCTGATCCATTCTCCCATTTAGTCCCACTCCCCGGCCTTCTCACCATAACCTTTGATGCCCTGGCTACTCAGATACCTATCAATCTCTGCCTTAAATACACCCAATGACTTGGCCTGCACTGCTGCCCGTGGCAACAAATTCCATAGATTCACCACCCTCTGACTAAAAAAATTTCTTCACATTTCTGTTCTGAACGGGCGCCCTTCAATCCTTAAGTCATGCCCTCTCGTACTAGACTCCCCCATCATGGGAAACAACTTTGCCACATCCACTCTGTCCATGCCTTTCAACATTCAAAATGTTTCTATGAGGTCTCCCCTCATTCTTCTAAACTCCAAGGAATACAGTCCAAGAGCAGACAAACGTTCCTCGTATGTTAACCCTCTCATTCCCAGATTCATTCTAGTGAATCTTCTCTGTACCCTTTCCAATGTCAGCACATCCTTTCTTAAATAAGGAGACCAAAACTGCCCACAGTACTCCAAGTGAGGTCTCACCAGTGCCTTATAGAGCCTCAACATCACATCCCTTTTGTGGTTCTTTTATGTCTCTGTTAATCAAAGTTCAAGGTAAATTTATTATCAAAATATGTACATGTCACCACATACTTCTCTGAGATACATTTTCTTGCAGCATTCACAGTACAACAAAGAAATGCAATAGAATCAGTGCAAAACTGTACACAAAGACTGGCAAACTACCAATGTGCAAAAGAAAAAAAACTGCAAATACAAAAATACCTATTATTAATAAATACATAAATTACGTACATTGATACTGAGAACATGCGTTGTAGAGTGCTTGAAAGTGAATGCATAGGTTGTGGAATCAGTTCAGTGTTGAGATGAGTGAAGTTATCCACACCGGTTCAGGAGCCCGATGTTTGAAGGGTAGTAACTGTTCCTGCACCCGGTGGTGTGGGACCTGGGGAATACTACCTCCATGTACCTACGTATCTGTGGAATGATCTGTCAGGATGACTTGCAAATGAAAGCTTTTCACTGTTTCTGGGTATATATGACAACAATAAACCAATTACTAATGTGGTCAGAATGTCAGTAACTTCAATCCCCTGAAAAATAGTTCAATGGATGTCTCAGAGGTGAAACTGCTGGCAATCCTTTACTGCAGGAGATAGTGGGAGGGCTTAGCAGGCTTCACACAGAGAGAGTCAGGAAAATGCCCATATGTGCGTAACAACCCTGCTAACAAGGCATCAAGACCTATCTGATGAACAATGTTTGCAGGTTTAAGATTAGTAATTAGTTTGTCAGGGCAACCTATCGGATGACTTACAGCCATGCTTTTGTAGTCTAGACTGCCCTCTTTGCAGAGGACACCACAGAGCAAGTTCAAGATTAATTGTCATTTAACCATATATGAATACAGCCAAATGAAACCTCTGGGGCCAAGGTACAAAACACAGTACCAACAGTCATACACAGCACAGGGCACATATAGCACATACATGATAGCAGTAAACATACAGTCACACATGAAAAATATAACATTGCCCTAGTCCATGAATGTTGCTGGCAACAGCAAGCCTGCAGCAATCTGCAGTCAAACACACTCCTGCTTGTCTTCCACCGATCGAACACTAGAGGGCAGCTCTGATGCCAGTGTGGTTGCCACACCACTCTGACTCTGACGCCTCTCTCTCACGGGCAGCTGCAAACAGGTGCCACTGTGGCATGAGGCCCAGTCCTTGTTATGAGCCCAACCAGTAAACTGGGTTTGCCACATCCCCCAACTCTCCGAGAGGGCACAGTAGCTCAGTGGATAGAGCCATGCCAGACAGGGATCCTCACCTCCATTGCCATCTGTGGCTGGAGCTTGCACATTCTCCCTGTGATCATCGGGTCTCCGTATCCTCCCACATCCCAAAGCAGCGCTGGTTGTTGATTAATTGGGTTCTGTAAGTTGTCCCAAGTTTAATGAGTAGACAAATTTGGAGGAGGTTCCCAGATTCGGAATCTGGAGAGAAACTGAAATTGCAGTCCAGATGACCGTTGTTGACCTGAAATGTGCATTTTTCTCCCGAGATGCTATGTGACCCACTAAGCTCCTCTATCACTTTTAGTGCTGTTCCTGCACTTGCAGTCTCTGTGTCTCTAGAATCCAAGGAGATTTGCTGGGAATATGAGGAAGTAAAGTAGGATTGTTGTGAGTGGGTGGTGGATGATCGGTGAGGCTGTGCTGTATGACTCTGTGATACCTTAGATCACTTTTCTGGTATCAGCTAGTGATCTCCACGGCATTCCACAGTTTGACAGGTCAATTCAGGAAGGAGAGGAACAAAGCAGAACAATGAATTAAGAAAGATAGTAGAGCAACACACACAAAATGCTCATGGAACTCAGCAGGTTGGGCAGCATCTAGCAGTCCAGCAGTCTCCAACTAAACAGTCACTGTCCAAAGCAGTGCTAAAGAAGGACAATGCAATTTGTATCTGGAACTATATTGTTGGTAGGGGCTCGGATCATAGGAATGATCCTAGCTCAATATCATAAATTATTCCCCCAAAATTCCAAAGCACATTTGTCTTGTTATGGTTGTGAAGCTCTTGAGAAACGCAGGTGAAATATTTGTCATGCGGGTTTATAGGCAGACACAAGAGATTCGGTAGATGCTGGAAATCCAGAGTAACACATACAAAATGCTGAAGGAACTCGGCAGGTCAGGAAGCATCTATGGAAAGGAAGAAACAGTTGATGTTTTTGGCCTAGACCATTCTTCAGGACTGGAAAAGACAAGGGAAGGTGCCAAAGTAAAAAAAAGTGGTGGTGGGGGTGGGGGGGGGGGGAGAATGGAGGACCAGCTTAGAAGGTGATAGGTGAAGCCAGGTGGGTGGAAAAGGTAAAGGGCTGGATAAGAAGGAATCTGATAGGAGAGGAGAGTGGACCATGGGAGAAAGGGAAGAAGGAGGATGACCAGGGGGAGGTGAAAGGCAGGTGAGGAGAAGAGGTAAGAGACCAGAGTGGGGAATAGAAGAAGTAATAATAAGTGATAATTATAATAAATAGACAACCAAGGGATGCTGAGCAATGAAAGGGGTTATAATACAATGTGAAAGTATTCAATACAATACAATACAAAATACAATACAATTGAAAATACAATACAAAATAAGGGGATTTTCCTGGATCCAAGGTGAATAAACTAATGGGGATGATATCACTGATGTGGTGCAAAGCTGGGAACTAAATACGATAGAGGAAAGTCAACCTTTAGGAAGGACAAGCAACAAGGAGAAGAAGGTGGATGCGGCACTATTGTTGAAAGAGATCTTTGGAGTGCTGAGAAATGATCTTACCTCGAGAGCTCATGTTGCAGAAACAGAATCTAATTTGTGTTGAGCTTGGCAATGGTAAAGGGCAAGAAGCATTGTCAGCAGATTTTTGTGGGGCACTAAACTATAATTGTAACATCAACTGTAACACAAATCCTGGTATAGGAGGTGCATGTAACATGGGTGATTGTAGTTGATGACCTTTAAGATTAGCTTTATTTGTTACATCAAAGCATCAAAATGTAGAGTGAAATTTGTCATTTTGTGTCAAAGACCAATACTGTCCGAGGATGTGCTGGGGGCAGCCTGCAAGTGGTAGCATGCCTCCAGCACCAACATAGCATGCCCACAGCTTACTAACACTAACGCATATAATGTGGGAGGAAACTGCAACACGCGGAGGAAACCTACAGAGTTCACAGAGAGAACGTACGAACTCATTACAAGCAGCAGCAGGAATTGAACCCCAGTCCCTGATCACTGGGGCTGTAGATCATTGCACTAATGGCTCATCTACCGTACCATGCTGCCCATTCACTACGGTGCCACCCATACATGGATGGTACCCAAGGCAATTTTTTCACTGTACCTCGGTACATGGTCCACACGGTAGGCTTATTCAGAAAGTCAGAAGGTGTGGGATCCAGGGAAGTTTGGCCAGGTGGATTCAGAATTGGCTTGCCTGCAGAAGGCAGAGGGTTGTGGAGGAGGGAGTACATTCAGATTGGAGGATTGTGACTAGTGGTGTCCCACAAGGATCGGTTCTGGGACCTCTACTTTTCGTGATTTTTATTAACGACCTGGATGTGGGGGTAGAAGGGTGGGTTGGCAAGAAGTTTGCAGACGACTCAAAGGTTGGTGGTGTTGTAGATAGTGTAGAGGATTGTCAAAGATTGCAGAGAGACATTGATAGGATGCAGAAGTGGGCTGAGAAGTGGCGGATGGAGTTCAACCCGGAGAAGTGTGAGGTGGTACACTTTGGAAGGACAAACTCCAAGGCAGAGTACAAAGTAAATGGCAGGATACTTGGTAGTGTGGAGGAGCAGAGGGATCCACAGATCCCTGAAAGTTGTCTCACAGGTGGATAGGGTAGTTAAGAAAGCTTATGGGGTGTTAGCTTTCATAAGTCGAGGGATAGAGTTTAAGAGTCGCGATGTAATGATGCAGCTCTATAAAACTCTGGTTAGGCCACACTTGGAGTACTGTGTCCAGTTCTGGTCACCTCACTATAGGAAGGAGGTGGAAGCATTGGAAAGGATACAGAGGAGATTTACCAGGATGCTGCCTGGTTTAAAGAGTATGCATTATGATCAGAGATTAAGCCAGCTAGGGCTTTACTCTTTGGAGAAAAGGAGGATGAGAGGAGACATGATAGAGGTGTACAAGATAATAAGAGGAATAGATAGAGTGGATAGCCAGCGCCTCTTCCCCAGGGCACCACTACTCAATACAAAAGGACATGGCTTTAAGGTAAGGGGTGGGAAGTTCAAGGGGGATATTAGAGGAAGGTTTTTTTACTCAGAGAGTGGTTGGTGTGTGGAATGCACTGCCTGAGTCAGTGGTGGAGGCAGATACACTAGTGAAGTTTAAGAGACTACTAGACAAGTATATGGAGGAATTTAAGGTGGGGGCTTATATGGGAGGCAAGGTTTGAGGGTCGGCACAACATTGTGGGCCAAAGGGCCTGTACTGTGCTGTACTATTCTATGTTCTATGTGACAATAATAAACCAATTTTCCACTTTACCAAGCGATGTACTGCATTTTGGGATGTTAAACCAGGCTAGGACATGCGCGGTGAATGGCAGATTGCCGGGGAGGATGATTGAACAGCAAGGTCTTGGAGAACATGTAGATACTGTTCCTTGAAAGTAGTTTCTATGATAGACAGGGTGGTGAAGAATGTGTTTAGTACTTTCACTGGCTAGACATTGAATACAAGAGTTGGGACATCTCGCTATAGTTGTACAAACTGTTAGTTCAGCCACACTTGGAATATGTAGGCAGTTCTGGACTCTCGCACTATAGGACAGACATGGTCAAGATAGAGAAGGTATCAAAGCAATTCACAAGAATGCTGAACAAAGCTAAAGTTGTTGGAGGAAGTCGGTGGGTTGAGCAGTCCCTGTGGAGGCAAAAGGATGGTCAATGTTTCCAGCTGTCACCAGCCAGAAGTGTGTCTATGCCTTACCCTACAGAGAAGCTTCTCAGCCAAGTTCCTCCAGTGCTTTCTTCTTTTACTCCAGACTCCAGAATTTGTCTTCCTTGGGTCCCCAAAGGAATGTTGCCAGGACTGGAAAGCTTGAGTTGTAAGGAAAGACTGCATAGGCAGGGACTGTGTTTGCTGGAGTGAATGAGGCTGAGGGTGACCTTATAAAGAATTATAAAATCATGAGGGGTGAAGGTAGGGTAGATAGCCACAATCTTTCTTCCACCACAGTCCTGAAGCTTCTAATTATCAGTAGTTTTATTAAACTTCTTTAGATTAGATTATTAGATTAGATTAGATTATGGGGACATGCAGTCCTCTTTTATTGTCATTTAGTAATGCATGCATTAAGAAATGATACAATGTTTCTCCAGAATGATATCACAGAAACACAAGACAAACCGACTGAAAAACTGACAAAAACCACATAATTATAACATATAGTTACAACAGTGCAAAGCAATACCGTAATTTGATAAAGAACAGACCATGGGCACGGTAAAAAGTCTCAAAGTCTTTCGAAAGTCCCATCATCTCACGCAGACGGTGAACCTCCAGCGCCGCAAACTTGCTGATGCAGCATCCTGGAAGCATTTGACCACAGTCCGACTCCGAGTCCGTCCGAAAACTCCGAGCCTCCAACCAGCTCTCCAGCACCGAGTGCTTCGACCCCGGCCCCGGCAACAGGCAATAGGCAAAGCTGAGGATTTGGGGCCTTCCCCTCCAGAGATTCTCGATCACACAGTAGCAGCCGCAGCGAAGCGGGCATTTCAGAAGTTTCTCCAGGTGTTCCTCCATGCTTCTCACGGCTGTCTCCATCAAATAAGGATTGTGCATGGCCCCTAGTTAGCACACAAAATCTCAAAAGCTACTTTGGCTCTTCGGATGATCGAATAATTTAAAGATCATATTATGTCTATGGAAGAGACTTAGAAGGTGGCCAGATATAGTTGTGGAGTTTAAGACTGAAACAATTTTACTGCTCAGCAGTGAAGGACAAAGTAATCTGTAAAAGCATGATGGACCATGAGAGTAGACTGGTGGGAAGCTTAAACATGGACTGTGTAAGTGGGAAAAGACTAGTGAAATAAATATGGACCCATTACAGGAGACTTGGTCCCCCTTCATCTTCTGCTGATTACAGCTTCAAAAAACTTCAACAGATTTGTCAACCATAATTTTCCTTTCATAAATCCATGCTGAATCTCCCATACTCCATATCTAAGCATCTAGTTACCACTTCCCTAAGAATAGGTTCCAGGCTATTCCCTCTGAATGAGTTATAGTTCCCCATTTTTTCATTTTTTTTTTCTATTCCTTTGATTAAGAGTGAGCTCATTTGCCCTTTTCCTTTCTGTGGGAACCATTCCAGAACATGCAGAATTTTGGAAAAATTACATTAACTGTTTTCATCACCACTTCCATTAAATCTCTGGGTGCAAGTCATCAAGATCTCAGGTTATTATCTATTTCTCCTGTGCATTTCTTAAAACCTGTTTTGTTTCACATGTGCTAATATCTTTCAGCTCTTCATTCACTTCAGAACTATAGTTCCTCACTATTTCCAAGAGAATTACTGCATCTTTGTTTTGTGAAAACATATATAAAAATATTTATTTAAGTTCTTATCTGCTTCCTTATTCTCAAATATAATTTCTCCATTTCAGTCCAACTGGCCCTATTAATGTATTTAAATCTTTCCTTTTTCCATTTCTGTGAAAACTGAGATAGTGTGAAAAAGGATCTAGCGTTTTCCTGGCATATATGACGAATAGACTCTTCTTGGACTTCCAGCTGGGTACAGGTATCGAATATAACTGACGTTTCGATGACAAACTCTGCTATCTTCTTCGGGGGTGATGCTTGGGCATGTCTGGTGCGGTGGTATTTGTACTGTTATAGTACTGTAACAGTATGTTCCTAATTTTCTCACTGGATTATTCTTCTATTCCACTTTCCCATTCTTTATCGATTTTTTGGTCTGATGAATTCTGAAATGTTCCCAGCCTTCAGACTTGTTACTTTTGGAAGGATTATAATCCTTTGCCTCTGATCTCAATACATCTTTATCTTTAATTCTCACCAGTAATGCTTGCATTTTGGTGCCATAGAGGAATGGATTTGTTTTAAACCACAAAATAATACTGTACTTCAAATGTCTGCATTCCTTGTTTATTGCAAAACCTATTAATATATTTTCCTAGTCGATCATATCCATTTCCTCTCATGCCCCATGTCTTTGTAGTTGCTTTGTTTAGATTTAAGATTCTGTTTTTTCAGAACAAACTTTATCACTTAATATAAATTGATCACTCTTCCCTAAATGTCCCTTAGTTATCAGATCATTCATTAATCTTTATCCTTTGTACAATACCAGATCTAAAATACCCAATGACAGTTGGATCCTGAACATTGTTCATCCCAGTTTGGCAAAAGAATAAACCAGGGAAGGTAGTGCACCCGTGGCTGACGACGGAAATTAGGGATAGTATCAATTCCAAAGAAGAAACATACAAATTAGCCAGAAAAAGGCGGCACATCTGAGGACTGGGAGAAATTCAGAGTCCAGCAGAGGAGGACAAAGGGCTTAATTAGGAAGGGGAAAAAAGATTATGAGAGAAAGCTGGCAGGGAACATAAAAACTGACTGTAAAAGCTTTTATAGATAGGTGAAAAGAAAAAGATTGATTAAGACAAATGTAGGTCCCTTACAGTCAGAAACAGGTGAATTGATTATGGGGAACAAGGACATGGCAGACCAATTGAATAACTACTTTGGTTCTGTCTTCACTAAGGAGGACATAAATAATCTTCCGGAAATAGTAGGGGACCGAGGGTCTAGTGAGATGGAGGAACTGAGGGAAATACATGTTAGTAGGGAAGTGGTGTTAGGTAAATTGAAGGGATTAAAGGCAGATAAATCCCCAGGGCCAGATGGTCTGCATCCCAGAGTGCTTAAGGAAGTGGCCCAAGAAATAGTGGCTGCATTAGTGATAATTTTTCAAAACTCGTTAGATTCTGGACTAGTTCCTGAGGATTGGAGGGTGGCTAATGTAACCTCGCTTTTTAAAAAAGGGGGGAGAGAGAAACTGGGGAATTATAGACCGGTTAGCCTGACATCAGTGGTGGGGAAAATGCTAGAGTCAGTTATCAAAGATATGATAACAGCACATTTGGAAAGTGGTGAAATCATCGGACAAAGTCAGCATGGATTTGTGAAAGGAAAATTATGTCTGACGAATCTTATAGAATTTTTTGAGGATGTAACTAGTAGAGTGGATAGGAGAGAACCAGTGGATGTGGTATATTTGGATTTTCAAAAGGCATTTGACATGATCCCACACAGGAGATTGGTGTGCAAACTTAAAGCACACGTTATTGGGGGTATGGTATTGATGTGGATAGAGAACTGGTTGGCAGACAGGAAGCAAAGAGTGGGAATAAACGGGACCTTTTCAGAATGGCAGGCAGTGACTAGTGGGGTACTGCAAGGCTCAGTGCTGAGACCCCAGTTGTTTACAATATATATTAATGACTTAGACGAGGGAATTAAATGCAGCATCTCCAAGTTTACGGATGACACGAAGCTGGGCAGCAGTGTTAGCTGTGAGGAGGATGCTAAGAGGATGCAGGGTGACTTGGATAGGTTAGGTGAGTGGGCAATTTCATGGCAGATGCAATTTAATGTGGATAAATGTGAGGTTATCCACTTTGGTGGCAAGAACAGGAAAGCAGATTATTATCTGAATGGTGGCCGATTAGGAAAAGGGGAGGTACAATGAGGCCTGGGTGTCACTGTACACCAGTCATTGAATGTGGGCATGCAGGTACAGCAGGCGGTGAAAAAGGCGAATGGTATGCTGGCATTCATAGCAAGAGGATTCGAGTACAGGAGCAGGGAGGTACTACTGCAGTTGTACAAGGCCTTGGTGAGACCACACCTGGAGTATTGTGTGCAGTTTTCATATGATGAAAGAATGGATCGACTAGGCTTGTACTCCCTGGAATTTAGAAGATTGAGGGGGGATCTGATTGAAATGTATAAAATTCTAAAGGGATTGGACAGGCTAGATGCAGGAAGATTGTTCCCGATGTTAGGGAAGTCTAGAACGAGGGGTCACAGTTTGATAAAGGGGAAGTCTTTTAGGACCGAGATGAGGAAAAACTTCTTCACACAGAGAGTAGTGAATCTGTGGAATTCTCTGCCACAGGAAACAGTTGAGACCAGTTCATTGGCTATATTTAAGAGGGAGTTAGATATGGCCCTTGTGGCTAAAGGGATCAGGGGGTATGGAGAGAAGGCAGGTACAGGGTTCTGAGTTGGATGATCAGCCATGATCATACTGAATGGTGGTGCAGGCTTGAAGGGCCAAATGGCCTACTCCTGCACCTATTTTCTATGTTTCTATCTCTTATATATTCCATAACTTAATTTTTTACATTGTTACCACTAGTTTGGTTTGCTTGCTCCATATACGAAGTGTATTACAGCACAGGAACAGGCCTATTGACTCACTGTGTCTGTGCTGACCAAGGTGTTAATTAAAAATTAATCCTACCTGTCTGCACGATGCTTATCCCTCGATTTCATGACTGTTTATATGTCTATCTAAACAGCTCGGAAGGAGTGCCATTGTATTTGCTTCCACCACATCCTGTTCCAGGCACCTGTCACTCTCTGTATACAAAAACTATCTTGCAAATCTCCTTTAACGTTTTCCCCTCTTGCCTTAAAGCTATGTCATCTAGTAATTAACATTTCTACCCCTGCAAAAAAGTCTCTAAGCATTTAACCTATCCGAGCCTGTCATAAATTTACCATTGGTACTATATTTCTATCAGGTCATCCCTAAGCCTCAGATACTCAGGAAAAAAAGACAACCCAAGCTGTCCAAACTCCCCTTATAGCTAATACTCCAACCCGGGTCAATATCATGATAAACCTCTTCTGCAACCTTTCCAAAACCTCTGCATCCTTTCTTTAATAAAGTGACCAGAACTGCACACAGTACTCCACATCAACCCAACCAAAGTTTTGCACAGCTGCAACATAACTTTCCAACTTCCATATTCAACACATTGACCAATGAAGGTTGCTACACCATATATTTCTTTACCATCCTACCTATTTGTGTAGCTACTTTCAGAAGATTTAGACTTACATCCCAAGATTCATCTGTACATTGATGTTCCTTCACCTTTCATATGTAGATTAAAATTCCCTAGAATTATTGAACGATCCTTTTTATATACACTTCTTGTCTCCTGGTTTATACTATCCCCTACATCACCCCTACCTGTGCCTTTACTCAAATCCCACCTACGTTCTCCTGTTGCCTTGCTTCGCCCAGACTGATTCTGTCTTAACTTTCTGAGTTCACACCCTTTCTTTTCACTGTCTTTACCCCATTCCATATTTTCAGGGCCATCTCACCTCCCACTTTATTTTGCCTATTTCTTTCAGTTGTCTCTGGCCATCCACTTGATTGTCTTGTACACTTCTATCAAGTGGCCTCTCATCATCCTTCTCTCCAAAGAGAAAAGCCTTAGCTTGTTCAACTTATCCTCATAAGAAATACTTTCTAATTGAGCCATCATCTGATAAATCTCCTCTGCAGCTTCTCTAAAGCTTCTTCATCCTTTCTATAATGAGGTAAGCAGAATGGAACACAAGATTCCGAGAGTGGTCCAACCAGGGCTTTATAGAGCTGCAACATTACCTCGCAGCTCTTGATTTCAGTCCGCCAACTAATGAAGTCCAACATACCATAAACATGAGAAAGTCTGCAGATGCTGGAAATCCAAAACAACACACACAAAATGCAGGAGGAACTCAGCAGGCCAGGCAGCATTTTTGGAAATTAATAAATACTCTACGTTTTGGGCTGAGACCTTTCTTCAGGACTGAGAAGGAAGGGGAAAGACATCAGAATAAAAAGGTGGGGGAGGCTATGGCATCTTCCTGCACCATCCACAACTCTGCCAACATTCATGTCATCTGCAAACTTATTAACCCACCCTTCCACTTTCTCATCCAAGTCATTTATAAAAATCACAAAGAGCAGAGGCCCCAGAACAGATCTCTGTGTAATACCACTGGTCACTAACGTCCAGGCAGTACATGTTCCATCAACAACCACCCTCTGTAGGTCTTTTGTAGGTGAGGCAATTATGATTCCACACAACCAAGTTTCACTGACTTTCTGAATGAGTCTACCATGGGGAACTTTATCAAACATCTTATTAAAATACTGTACATATACACTACATCCACTGTGGTGCCTTCATCAATGCGCTTCGCAACATCCTCAAAGAATTTAATCCAGCTCGTGAAGCATGACCTGCCCCTCACAAAGCCATGCTGACTGCCCCTAATCAGACTATGCTTCTCCAAATGCTCATAAATCCTGTCCCTAAGAATCTTTTCCAGTACTTTTCCCACCACTGAAGTAAGACTCACTATTCTATAGTTCCAGGTTTACCCCCATTCCCTTTCTTGAACAGAATAATATTTGCCACCCTCCAAACTTCCAGTACTGCTCTTATGGTCAGTGAAGAAGCAAAGATTGTCACCAAAGGCCTATCTATCTCTTCCCTCGTTTCCCATAGTAACCTGCCTGGCCCCAGGGACCTATCTACCCTAATATTTTTCAAAAGTTCCAGCGCACCCTCTTTCTCAACATCAATAGGTTCTAGTACTGTATTCCTGATGGGGTCTGTTTATCATCAGCCTTCACTCTAGACTGTCGAGTCACCTTGTCTTTTTACTTTCTAAGTTTCCCCTCACTTCAACCTTCTCCCCTCTTCAGCTTACATTGGTCCCAGTTATCTGACTGGCGGGACACCGTTCCCAGTCTGATTCAAGTGAAGTCTGTCTCAATCCCTCTTTCCCCAGTACGTCTTGTGAATTGAAAGCCGTTTCTCCCGCAGCAAATTACAAACTGCTGGAGGAACTCAGAAGGTCAGACAGCTTCTGTGAAGAGAAAGGAATAGTTAAGGAATAGTCCTGAAACATCAACAATCCCTTTGCCTACACAGATGCTGTTTGACTCACTGAATTCCTTCAGCAGTTTGTTTTCACTTCAGAATCCAGTATCGGCAGCCCTGTGTGTCTCTAGTGCTTGTGGGAGTTGGTTGTGTAACAATTACCTGCTACATTCCTTACATTAACCATTAGTCTATTTTGTTGTTAGGTACGGTAGAAATTATCCTTCTCCTTTGCTGACTACTGTATATCCCCATGATGGAGCACTTAAAGCAGCCAGCTTAGAGATAGTAATATGCAAATGTTATTGAGTGCAAAAGAGGGTGAGTCATCAGGGTGTTTCTCTGTTCTCTTACTGAACGAGGTGGGGTGAGTGGTATTGATGAGAGTGCTGAGAAGGAAGTTGGACCACACATCAGTTGTCATTGACAACTGAAGCAAAGGTTGGCTGTTTATTAATGTCTTGATGGGCCATGCCTCATTATCAACACACCTCCAGTCAAAGTCGTACATGCAGTTCAAGTTGATTATTAATAAGGTGGATAAACACAAAGTCCCAAGGTGATAAATTCACAGATACATAGAGAGGGCATGACACAGGAGGAGGCTCAAGATCACAGATTCTCTAATCAATCCGCAGGAGGAACTCAACAGACTGAACAGACCCTAAGACCATAGGCCATAAGGCACAGGAGCAGAATTAGGACATCTAGCCCAATGAGTCTGCTCTGCCATTTGATCATGGCTGATTTGTTATCCCTTTCAACTCCATTCTCCTGCCTTCTCCCCATAATCTTTTTCACCCTTACTGTTAACCTCTGCTTTCAATATACCCAAAAACTCGGCCTCCACGGCCACCTGTGGCAATAAATTCCACAGCCTCACCACCCTCTGGATAGAGAGCTATTTCCTTATTTCTGTTTTAAAGGAACACACTTGTAAACTGAGGCCAAAATCTGTGAAGCAGGGAAAGAAATTGTAGATATATCAGGTTGAAACCCTGCATCAGGACACAGGAGGAGCTTTGGAGAGTTTGTTTCCATTGCTGCACATGCAGGGGCAGGTCATGGGCCCATGCATCCACATTCTCATCACCTTGTTCCCACCTCACACCAGTCACATTCCTTTCATTTGCAAGCCTGAGATTGAGAGTTGGGGCCTCACCTCCCTGTCCCTGCAGGTGAATCCCGCTGCCTCCCTGCACAAAACCATTAAATCATAGAGCATGTTAACAGCTCATCCACATTGACCAAGAGGAATCTACCCATACTAGTCTTATCTCACATGCTTCTGAGTCATCCATGCTGAAGCAATTGAAGACACTTGTTATATGCTGTCAGTTTCCCGACTTCAGCCACTTTTTCCTGGCAGTAAATTCCAGGTGAAGAAAGCCACCCACCCCCCCCATCTACACTAAATCTCTTCAGCTTTACCCTAAATCTATGGTCTCTGTTTATTTCAATCAAGGAACACTTCAATGCCGTCTACCCTATCTATGCCCCTCATACTTTTCCTATATATGTCCCATCTTAAACTTCGCCTTTTCAGGGAGAGCAGACCTACAGTTCCTTTTCCAGCCTTTCCTCATAACTGAACTGCTTGATCCCAGGCAACCTCCTGATGAATGTCATCTGCACCCTCTCCTGCAACATCGCATCCTTCTTCTAACTTTGTGTCCAGAACTGCACTCAGTACTCCAGCTGAGGTCTGACCAAGGTTTTATAAAGTTGGAGTAGGACTTCCTTACTCCTGTATTCAATGCTCTGACTGCTATCTCTGTCTTTCTAACCACATAATCTACCTTTGTGAAAACATTCAAAAATTTATGGATTTGCTTAAAATTCCTTCTTTATTCCTTATTCCTTAAGCCCCTAATGGTGTACGACTTATCCTCTTTAATTTATGGTGCTCCATACTCCATGGTGTACAATTTAGCCTCTTTAGAGCTTCCAAAATACATCACCTTGTCGTCAGCTATGGCCAACCTTTTAGGATCACAGCTACACCACAAAACTATGACCTCGGGCAGTTGCTCTAGGAACGCCTGCTCAAACATGAGGCAGGGTTTGTGTCCTTCAGCCAGGGACAGCATTTTGTTCATTAATGCCGATGGCGGCCTGTCTCCCAAACCATCCAGGTGCAGCAAGCAGGCAGCTCGTTCGCGCCGTGAGAATCTGAAAGTCCTTATGAGCAGGGCTTTGAATGCTGTGTATTTGCCATCATCCGGGGGCGACTCTATAAACTCCTCAACTTGTGCAGCTGTCTCCTGGTCGAGGGAGCTCAGCACGTAGTGGTAGCGAGTAGACTCCGAGGTTATCTGCCGAATGTGGAATTGTGCTTCTGCTTGTTCGAACCATAATTGGGGTCGCAGCGTCCAGAAGCTTGGCAGTGTTAACGAAACTGTGTGAACAGATGTGGCGTCGGTCATCTCTGGTTCAAATATCGTTTGGGCCATCGGGGTCACCAATTGTAGCGGTGTGCTACACACAGTGCTAAGATATCCACAGGTAGTCAGTGAGTTAGAGTTGTGATAAAAGAGATTTATTCAAACTTCGCGGCCTGCTTTAAAGCCTTCCCATTCCCGCCCTCCCTGGGCGGGACTGCTGTGGGGAATACATAATCCCAGACCCTTTCCGCGTGCGGGATTTTCCCCCTGCTGGTGAAGATGGGCTGGCGCCCTTTTTGGGGTCGGCCTCTCTGCCGGCGCGCGCCGGTTCATGTGTGCTAGAAAGTGGGTCGCCACAACCTAAAATTTGTCTGGATTAAACTCCAATTACCACCCTTCAGTCCATTTCACCAACACATCTATGTTATCACATGCCCCAGCTTGTTCCGGTCTACACACAATGGTACCATCAAAGCCATTTAACCTGGAGGCCAGTACCAACCCTCTCTTGATGAAGAGTCCCCAGTATGAAATATTAATTCTTGTTTCTCTCTCACCACTGCTGCCTGACCTACTGAGTTTCTAGGATTTGCACCCAATTTGTTCCGCTCTTTTACCACACTGTTGCAAACCTTTCTCAGGTAAAAGCTAGATGACATAAATTTACAGTAAGGAGTACAGTACAAGGTTCAGAGGAGAGTTAAGGGGGACATTTTTTGAAGCAGCAAACAATAACATGCACCATCCTCTCATCCAGTACTTTTCATTACTTTCAGATCACACTTGTACAATTTTTCAAGTCCCCAGAATTCTTGATCTTCTTGGTTCTTCTTTGAATCCTCGGATAACTAGTCCCCTAAATAATGGAAACACCTATAAACCCTGTCCATTCCTTCTCCCTTATCTCCACCACTCCTAGGGCGAGTTCAGGGTAGACCTGTGCCCAACTGCAGAAAAATGGAGCAAGCTGATAGTTTTGCACAGAGGAATTTGGACCCTTGTAAATAGACATTCAGGGTCCACAAGGTATCGTGTAAGTATTACCAATTAGACTGTGGGTCTGCCACTCACTTCATTGTAAATTAATTGCTTGCAAATTTCTAAAGGGAGAGACACCAGAAAGTACAAACTCTGTGTCAGAAGTCATATGACATGACAAGCACCTGACCGCTCCAGCGTCCGAGTTTTAGATACCCTAGCTCTCTAGAATATGGATAGCTGGCGTGGCACCTTTAAAAATTCAGGCCCCCCCCACCCCCGCTAATTGGCGGCTATGTTTTGGCGCCAAGATCTTAATATATAAAGAGCATCTGAACTGAGGTTTGGTTTTCAATCGTCAACTCTACTTGGATTATCGTCTGACATCTAGTTTAGTACACTGGCTTCATTTCAGTCTCGTAACGTGTCTCGGATATTCCAGTACTTGGGTCATGACCATCCTCGCCTCGGTCTCTCAACATAACCAAGTTATAGTCCACGTCACTCACTCCCCAAGATACCTCATATTCTCCTACAAAGTGATGCCCTAGAGGTCCTGCACTGTTAGTTAAGAGGAAGTGAACATTAACTGGCATTGTCAGACACAGAGATTGAAACAACAGAGCACAAAGTTTCATTTACAATGGTTTATGCTTAACCTTAGAATATTTGAGACATTTCTGAGTGAGATTAATTTCCCTCCTTATCTGTACAATGACTGTATTTAGGACTAAAGTGCAATATTGTACAGGAGGAATGTACTAAGTTTAACACAGTTATTATCTGGTTCATGGACATTCCTTGGGTGAATGACAGCTGGAGGATTTCAAAGTCCAAGTCTAATTAAGCAGCCTCGCCCACTCCTGCCCACATGCCTGCGAGGGCTCCGATAAGGGAGCAGGAGTGGGTTATGTGGCAACATTAAACACGTTGAAGCCCCAGCAGCCATCATGCAGCATCCCACTCACTACTTTTTTCCCTCTAGAGAAAGACCCAGTCATTGTTTCCTGTGAATCTCCATCAATGCCAATAGATTTTATTTTTATTTTTCACATTTTTACGTGGCATCTTAGCTAACCCCTTCTGAAAATCTAAGAACTGTCCATCTACCAGTTCCTATTTACTCATGCACATGTTACTTCTTCAAAGAACCCCAGTAAACTGGTTGATCGCAATTCCCTTTCACACGACCCCATCACTCATAAAACTAACAAAGCAACTGCAGTGAGTATCCCGGAAATTATCATTGACCTATACCCTTCCCTGTGGAAATTTACATGCAACTGGTTTACAATGAAACAAGTGTCAAACCCAAATCCCCACCCTCACTGATTAAACTTTCACAAAGCATTGATTCTGCCTGTTACTTTGAATTTTCTAGTGCCCTAGGATAATATCCATAAAAGTAGTTTTAAATATTTTCCCTGTAACATGCAGTACACTCAGCAGCCACTAATAAGGTATAGAATGAACCTAATAAGGGGGCCATCGAGTACATATTTACCCATTTGGCCCTTAGTTTTCCATTTTCCATCTCTCTTCCTTTTCAAATAAAGTAGTAACATCCACTATTTTGCAATCTAATGGAACTTTCCCAGAACTGGGAGAATTTAGAAAGTTAAAACCAATCTATCAACTCTTTCACTAGGCACCTCAAGGGTGAAATCCATCTGGATTTATCCCGTAGTCCCAACGACTTGCTCAGTACAATTTCACAAACATGTGGAAATCTGCAGATGCTGGAAATTCAAGCAACACACATAAAAATTGCTGGTGAACTTAGCAGGCCAGGCAGCATCTCTAGGAAGAGGTACAGTCGACATTTCGGG